>NW_023276807.1:264217103-264517103 GCF_003668045.3 Cricetulus griseus | reverse complement strand
AGATGAGTTTTCCTCTGAAGATAAAAACAAAACACTTCATTTTCCTTTGGGAGGTTTCTATTTAGTAAATGAGATATGCTTTAGTAGAATACATTTCATTGTCCTCGTTGAGCGGTTTGTCCTTTTCAACTCAAATCTTGATCAACTTTGATGGTATCCAAAGTTTTCCCTCTCCTGTGGAAACCAATGCAAAACCCCTACCACGTCGTAACACATGTCCTTCTTTCCATACAGAGGTTGGTACATCTTTGAAATATACCGGCTGTTTCAATTCAGCAGTTTTTTTTGTCGTTCAGTGTTGTTCTGCAACCATTTGTCCTATCTCATTGGCATTAAGAAAGTTTAGTGTTAATAAAGCATTATGGAACCTTTGTTTGAGAGGTTTAGTCTTCCAAGCCTGTTTATGGAGATTCTCCTTAAGTGTTCTATTTGATCTCTCAACCACTGTTTGTCCCATAGGATTGTGTGGTACATCAGTAACATGCTTTATTTTACAATATTTGAAAAACTGTTGCAATTTTGTGAAGACATTTGCAGGAGCATTGTCAATTTTTATTTGTGCAGGTATACCCATAACTGCCATCACATCTAGCAGGTGTGTAATAACGGAATCAGCTTTTTCAGAATTAAGAGCAGTAGCCCATTGGAACCCTGAGAATGTGTCTATAGTATGATGCACATATTTCAAATTTCCAAATTCTTCAAAGTGAAAGACATCCATCTGCCACACCTCATTTCTCCAAATGCCCTTAGGATTACAACCTGCTGGCAGTGGATTTTGTTTGTAAAAGGAACAAATAGGACAGTTTCTCACTTCTCCTTGGCTTGTTGCCAAGTGATGGAGAAGTTGTTTTACAAACCTTTGCTATTTACATGATGTTTCTTATGAAATTCTGAAGCTTTTAGCACAATTCCAATTAATAAATGATCAATCTCATCATTGCCTTGTGCTAGTGGGCCAGGCAGACCCGTATGGGATCTCATATGTATAATTTATATAAGATTATTTCTGTTTCTGATTGTTTCCTGTAATTGTATAAACAGTGAAGTTAATTCTGTATTATTAGGAACGAATTCTGCAGTCTCAAGTTGTAACACGACTCTCTCTGCATATTGAGAATCAGTAACTATATTAAGTGGTTCTGTAAAATCCATAAGTACCATGAGAATTGCATATAATTCTGACTTCTGTACAGATGTATATGGACTTTGAACTACTTTACTTACCTAACCTGCTTTATAAGCTGCCTTACCTGATTTGTTGGCATCAGTGTAGAAGTTAAGAATTCTAGAAATGAGAGTTTGTCTTACAATACATGGACGAATCCAGACTATCTTTTTATGAATTTAATTCTGTCAGTTTGGGGATAATTGTGGCTAATCATTCCCAGTAAGAGCTATTTGCCAATATTCATTATCCTTTCACAAGGAGGAAATTTCTTCATTAGTTAAAGGTACTTTAATTTCTGCTGGATTTTTCCAGTCAGTTGACAGAGTCTAAATTTGCCCTTTAGATTCAAATCAGAACTTTTTTCTATATATGCTTTAACTTTTTATTATGTTTATGTGGCAGAAATAGCCACTCGAATATGGTGTCTTCCCTCTGCAT
Organism: Cricetulus griseus; assembly: GCF_003668045.3. Classification (NCBI taxonomy): domain Eukaryota; kingdom Metazoa; phylum Chordata; class Mammalia; order Rodentia; family Cricetidae; genus Cricetulus; species Cricetulus griseus. Next base: position 264,515,494 of record NW_023276807.1, on the reverse strand, counting down.
CAGAATCCCAGAAGGGTATTCTCTCAATGGCAAGATAACCAGAAAACAGTCGAAATTAAAGTTTATTCAATCTACATGCACATCTAATATTCTGTTTTCATCACATAATATTCTCTGACTGTTTATGTCCTTATCACCTTTAAGGGCCATTTAAATGGTTTAAGTCATGTCCTTCTACCCTAATAATTGTCCGGAGTTGAGAAAATTCCCCTAATAATTTCTGAAGAGAATTAAGAGTTTGATCCCTTCTAATTTGTACCTTTTGAGGTCTGATTTTTGTAAGTTTATCTTGTAACCTAAATACTTAATAGTATCTTCTCTTTGTATCTTTTCTTGTTCAATATGTAACCCCCAACGAGTTACAATTTCCTTCACAATTTCAAACTTATGTTCCAAAGTTACCTTATGAGTATCTGATGAAAGAATATCATCCATGTAATGATAAACAAGAGATTGTGAAAATTTCTTATGAATTATTTCCAAAGGTTGCTGTACAAAGTGCTGACACAAAGTAGGACTATTTAGCATTCCTTGTGGCAAAACTCTCCACTGATATCTCCTAACTGGCTATGAATTATTAAGAGTTTGTACAGTAAATACAATTTTTTCTCTATCATTTTCCTGTAATGGTATTGTGAAAAAAAGTCTTTTAGATCAATGACTATGGTAGGCCATCCTTTATGTATCAAGGAAGGCAATGGCATTCCAGGTTGCAGAGAGCTTATTGGTTGAATTACCTTATTTATGGCTTTCAGGTCTGTCACCTTTCTCCACTTACCTGACTTCTTTTGATAACAAATACAGGAGAATTCCAAGGGCTGGTAGATTCCTCTATGTGTGCAGTCTCTAGCTATTCCTGTACTAACTTTTCTAAAGCCTCTAGCTTCTCAGAGGTCATAGGCCATTGTCCTACCCAAGCTGGTTCATCTGTAAGCCACTTCAATGTCAGGGCCTTTGGCTCTTCTGAAGGTCCATCATTTGTACCTAGTTTCTGTACAGCATGGATGGTTGGTAACCATTTTCCATAGTGTCCTACCAGATCTTTTCTGCTATGTAAAGATTGTACATAATTTGTATTCAACACTGGAGGAATATTAATCTGAGGATTCCATTGCTGTAAGAGATCATGATACAGAGATTTATAGGTATATCTCCCGTATATGGTTTCAGTCTCCCTTTCTGTCTTTTTGGTCCAATGCAACCTACTGAGTTAACACTCTGATGAACTCTAGATAGAGTCCCAATTCCTAAAAATTGTGCATTTGCCTCTCTAAGAGCTCATTTCTGAGGCCAAGACTTTTGGGTAATAATAGTCACATCCGGCCCAGTGTCTACTAAACCAGAATAACTTTATTATTAATTTTCATTTTCAACTGAGGTCTTTTATCATTAATAGAAGTTTGCCAAAATATGCATTTCTCATTTAGTCCAGTCACATTTGATTCTTCATCACTATTCAAACTACCATATATAGCAGTATCATTTTTCACAATAGGCAAAGAACTACTCATCCTGTGAGAGATTGTCTTCCACTGCTACTGGGAATGACTGGACCATTCTCGATATGGGGGCCTTCTTGAGCACCTCCTTCGGGGTTTCCCAGCATTAACGGGTTTCCTTGCATGTCCCTGGTCGATCTACATTCATTGGTCAAGTGCCTGGCCTTACCAAATCTTCTACACAATCCAGAAGGCAGTGGCCTTCAGTATGAGGCATTGGTAGAATTCATTTGTCTACAATTTTTTCTTGATATGTCCCATTCTACTGCAGCTGAACCATCTAGATTCCTGCCACCTTCGTGGTTTCCTGGGGGAGGCTCTTCCTACCCAAGGTTCTGGTTCATAGTAGTAGTAACCTTTAGCCTATTGGTACTTATGTTGACCTCTGTAAGGAGGTTCTCCTTCCCTTGCATTCTCGCCTCAAGAACTTTTAATATCCTGCTGCCTTTTTGAATCTTTTGAGATGGCTTCTCCTACAGAAGCTCCAGTATCTTGCACACTATAGTCAATGTTGGCTGCATGCAAAACCCATTCTTCTAGCCAAGCTGATCTGATCTTTAAAGGCAAAAGTATTCTTTTGCATATTGGGTTTGCATTTTCATAAGCTATTGTATATATAATTGATTATCTTGTTTCCATATCTGTTACCTGTAATTGTACTGCCTTAATTTACCTTTGAAAGAAGTTCTGGAATTGTTGTGTGGGTCCCTGTTCTATTCTGGTATAAGCTTCTAGGCATTCTCCTGGCTCACGAACTTTATACCAGGCATTTAATGCTGCTTTCCTGCATAGGGACAGTATATGATCATCATATTCAGCCTGAGCCTGTGGGTTAGCATAAATACCCTGACCAAGAAGCTTATCTAGGGGGCTTCAAAACCTTCCTTTATGCCTTGATGCTCAAAGAGTTTGCCTCCTCCCTGGCCAATGCCCTCCATTGGATTTGGCATGAATTCTCAAGTACAGCTGCCACCAATAGTTCCCAATCTGTGGGTGTCACCCTGTTAAAGGTTGCCCATGAATGTAATAGCTGTTTTATGTATGGGCTATGGATACCATATGAGACAACTGTTTCTTTAATATTCTTAAGATCCTTCACCTGTATAGGCTGCCATACATAAGCCATCTGTACCTGAGGGTGTTTCTTAGAAGCTGGCTTTTCTACCATGGTAGCTGGGTACAGCCAACATGGCAAGGGGAAATGGCAGACCCTGCTGAAAGCCGAGGCCTACTCCTGAGGCCTACTCAGCTAAGGGCAAGAGGCCTCAGGGAGGGGGTAGGCTGCAGTCCCAGCTGGTCCATGCCTGCAGCTAGAACCTGTGACAGTAACCATGGGGAGGTCTGTAGAAGTCTCTCAGCTGGGCAGACTGTTCTGAGTGGCTCAGCAGCAGTGGGGACACACAGGTCCAGGTCCAGAGCACCCAGCCTAAGCTGCCATCCTAGTGGGATCTGCAGACTCTCCCAAGGTTTGCAAGATCCCGCTTCTGACATCCAGATAATGTGGGGAATTACCAATACAGAGACAGGTAAAAATACAAGGGAATTTAATAGGTAAAAGCCTTACCTACAGAGAGACCTAACCAGTCGGCGGGCAGAAATCGGTACAGCAAGCTGAAGACAAAAGGGAAAGCAACCTGCCATGTAAGCGTCCCTCACCCTGACCCTCTCAGGCATGGTCAGGCACACCTGCAGCCAGCCCCTAAGCAGGCGTGGCTACAGCATCCCCTACATTATCTCCCATTCATAATGTCATATTCAGATTGTATATTTACATCAACTTTAGCCTTACAAACTTTCTATGATTTCTAATTGTTATTGAATGAAGTTAAGGTTTTTTTGTATTAAATTCTTGGCAACATGTATGTTAGCTATCCCCTTTTATAATATTGTATTTTTCATCTTACTTCTACATTCCAATTAAGATTTTTTAATTTTCCAAGCTTTATTTGAAATTTTATGTTAGAAAAAGATTGAAAGTTCTGATCCAGTGGTAAAATATATTCTAAAGATGCAAATAATTCTTCAATGTTTTATAATTTATATGTTTCCTCATGTCTAGAAAAACATTATATCCATAAATGCTGGGCTGTCTTGCAAAGGAAATGAATTCCATACATTAAGAAGAAATGTAAATGCATTTAAAAAATGATAGTAACAGAAAAACTGGACATTTGCTTGTAATCAAATGTGTCCAAATTGTAGCACTTTTGTTTAAGAATCACAGCAATAGCAGTGACAGAGGTAACATGTCAGAGTTAAATGTTAATTTATGATCACTTCTAAACAGTAAACAGATGTGACAAATGTCAGCAATAAGATAACTGGGCTTCATAACACACAGCTGTTTTATTTTTGACATGTTGTGCTCTTGCATCTAGTAATTCAGAGTAACATTTTTCTCTTTCGTAGCAGGTGTGAATATCATTTACTTCTTTAGGAAAGGAGTTGGTCTAGTAAAACACCCTTCACTTTCATTCTCCAGGCATTCACAAGTCTCACACTTTGCACATTGGCGCCCTTTTCACGCCAGCTTTAGATTTCATATTTAGACTCATGTAAGAGCATTTTAAGAGGTTCCAGGATCCTGCTGCCTGATGCCTAGTGATGACATTTTGGCAATGTCATCACCATCTTTGAATATCAATACCTCTGTTATTTTTTTAAGGCTTCCCTTTGTTCTTTTCAAATAGTTTCATAAAATTAATCTAAAATAAAAGCAGATAAGAAATCATTATATCAGTTAAAATTTATGTTTTATCTTTGATGAAAGCAGATCTAAACTTGAACTTTATTGAATACATGTAAAAATTATTAGTCTCAATGAGATAATTTCTGGACCCAACACCCTCAGATAATGGATCAACTGTAAGGAGAAACAATGAAATTAAGTAAACTAATTTTCAGTAAAATCACCTTAAGTAGTTTCTGAGACAACTATTGTATTGATGAAGCTTATTGTGTCTCTGTGTTATAACCTATGAGGAACACAGGGGAATTCAAGATTTCTCTTTGGAATCTGATTTATAAGGGATTTCTGTGATTTATAATGAAGCAAATCAGAGAACATGGAATGTCCTGTCCTGGTGGTAGATCATTTCTTCCATGATGTCACATCCCTGGGCATTCGTCACCTCCTTCATGTCAGGATTGACAGAGCACCTCTGCAGTCATGGAAGTTCACTTGTGCTCCAGTGTTTGTTAAGTTGAGCCTCCAGGCACCATTATTCCAACTTATCTGGAATTTTACACGAGAAGAAACTAGGACCATTTCTTTATATAGAACACAAACTTCAGTGTGACTATTTTTAAAATCAATTTCAGTGTAAAAATGGAAGTGACAGGATTACTCTGTTCTAACAATTCCAAAAACAGTAATTCCAAAACCAAATGATACTAACCGTTAGAGATTTGTGTTTTTAAAAAAACTACTTATTTATTTTGTTATCTTAGTATATTAAAGATATAAAAATAGGTAAGCTGCATATATGAGATGTATAAATGAAAATACAAATATATGTCATGAAAGAAACTAAATTTGATCACTGGGATTGCACTCAGAATAATGCAAACTGGAAATTCTTTCTAGAATATAGGCATCATCATTCTTCTATGTAAATACTATTTTTATTAGTTATTTGGTAATTCCACACAAACGCTTAATAAATATATCCTGAATATATTCAAATTGCCATCTCATTATTTTTCTTAATTCTGTACCTAAAAATGTTAGTTTGTTTATCCTATGAAATACACTTTATCTTTCATATTTGTCTTGATTTGAAGACCTGGAATTTTCTTAAAATTTCCACTTATCAGGAGGACAAAGTAGAATGATGATAATTTGGGGACAGTTTAGGCTGCAGAGAAAAATCACATGAAATAATATCTAATAACTCAAATTAAGTCACTTAATTGGAGTATCTGTTGAAGAAGAAATAAACATGACAATGTACTGGATTGTTGAGAAATTTCAAGGACCATATATAACTCTTATTCACATTGATGATCACAAATATTCTCGATTTTAGTGTGTCATACTCCACAGATCTTTAAGCCATTCTTTTTTTTTTTCTTTTTCTTTTTCAAACTAAACATAGCTTGGAATTGTGGAAGAGTCTAATAGTCACCCAACTGCTAAGCTTGTCTTTGTATGATTCTGTGTGTTGTTTTATATTTGCTCTTAGCTTTCAATTTAGTGGGATATTATTCTCAATTTTTGCTATTACTTTTAAATTGGCTAAGCACCCATAGAATCACACTTTTTATTGTACTTAGTACAACAATTACAACACTCTTTGTATACACTTCTTAGTCATCTGACTATTCTACTAAGTCAGGGATGTTCTAATACTGCCACACTCTGGGGCTGGAGAAGTGTTTGGTGGTTGGTTAAGAGCACTTCAAGCACTTATGCAGGACCAGGATTGGGTTCTCAGCATTCCATCTCTCACACAGTGGCTCACAACCAAGTGTAACTCCAGTTCCTGCGACTCCAATACCTTCTTCTCACTTCTGTAGGAACTAGGAACATTATGCAATTAACATACATGTCAAAAGAACTCATATATATGTTATAATTCATATAACATGTATATACACAATTCTTATAATTCATATAACATGTATATTATATGTATGATAACGATCTTTAAAAATATTGCAAGGCTCCATAGCAGTGAAAGTTTATGTTCTTTTTATTTTGAAAATTTATATAATGACTATAAATGTTTGAATTAGCTGCACAAAATAACCATCATTGAATATCCCAGAGAAGTGATGTGTGCACTTCTGAACATCTGTGCTGTGAATGTTTAAATCTACCTAACAGCCTTCTTCATGACAGCAAACCAAACACATGATGGTGTAGAGAAACTTCTACATCCAATAGCAAGAAAATTCCACTGAAATATATGAGATATGATGAAGATTTCCCAAGTCTCCATCTGAGAATTACAGTCTTCTGTAGCATGTTTGTCCTTGGTAGTGATTCAGTGTGAAGATAATGTTGTTTGAAACAAACAAAAAGTGACTAATATGCTATCCTACTTTTCAAATAATGTGTTATTATTCTATATTAAGTACTTTCATTTTAGCTGAGTCTTTTTTTCACCCTCTTATTTTTTTTCTGCTGCTGTTGAATTGTATATATATTCTTTATCATGCTCATAAACTAAGGAGTAAACTCATGCCAAGTAGGGAGTTTTCTGGGTTCACTTCAAAAAACATAATTTAGCATTTCCTATTTTTAAAATAGTTACATCGTATAGCTCACAAACTTGAGAACAGAAGTTATTAAGTAAGTTGTCTCAGAAAGAAGTTTCTTAATAAGCTTCTGGTTTAAATTTCATTATTTTGCAATTTTGTGGGTGCAGCTGTGCTCAATTTTTCAAAGACACTAAATTTTTATGTGGGTAGAGTATCTGAATTATTAAGAAAAAATAATCTCTCCCCTCAAAAGATTATTATTTTTACTTAATAATTCAGGACTGGTTAGCCCAAATCTCTCATTGTCTGTGGGTCTCTGTGTTAATTACCATCTACTAAAAGAAGAAGTTTCTATTTTGTGTACTTTGTTTCATTAAAAAAATAAAAAAGATGATAAAAGTCAATAATAAAATGTCATGGAGTCTTGTTGGTTTGGCCAAGTTCTCCTGAGAAGGAGGCCTGCCCTGGAAAATGGTTTATATTTTCAGGGTCATTGCACTTGGGGAAATGGTTTGATTATTTTTATGTATTTATTTATGCTCATTGTTTGCAGAGAGCTTCTACTTGTGGGGAGATATGCCCATTTCTCTCTTTTTGTGCTTGGATGGATTCTGGCTTGAGCTAGTGCAGGTCAAGTGCTGTCACAGACTCTCTGAGTTCATGTGCTTGTCTGCCTTTCGTGTCTTAAAATCAGTAACCACTACTGGCTCTTACAATCTTTTCATGGAGGAAGATCTGGGTGGAGAAATGGGATCACAAATAATATATAACTATATAACCATATACTATAACCACATAATTTTCAAATAATGAATTTTAATAACAAAACAAGAAAGAGCCACACACACACACACACACACACACACACACCACACACACACACACACACACATATATATATATATATATATATATATAATATATATATATATATTTTTAAAGGACTAGACTATGTAATTTTGAACTTTACCACAGAAGCATTTAGGAAAAGATATCACAGTTAGTTATCACAATAATTATGGATATTGATAAATAAAAATGCTCCGGTGTCCTGTCTTTTAATCTCACAAGGGTAAGAGTAATAGTAACTCATTAATATCTCCAAATGTTATACTAATTTACTAAATCTCCACTTCTGTGGAGATTTATTTTGAAGATTTATATATAACACAAAACTAAGCCTTCAAAATGTAGCTGGGTTCAGGCAAGTGTCTCAGCATTGGTGGCTTTGCTACAGAGCCTGATAGTCTGAATACAAACTCACGTTAAGTGACTGAAAATTCTATGTACTTAGCTATGGTTTCCCATATACATCTGAGAGCCAATACCACCAGCCCTCCACCTTCTCTTTCCATCACAGCACCTGCTTACATTTGGAGGATTCTATGCAGTGCCCTCTGATTTTGAATTGGAACATCAATAGTGTGGGAGTAATTTTTCCCCTGTATTTCCAGTTATACTTCTCACATAGAGACTGACTGAAGGAAACCATTTTATCACATTAGGAACAGTCCTACTTTGGACTGCACTAAGATTGTTTGAAATTGCACAAAAAAGAAAAAAAAAACCTCTGTGTTTTCTGATGGTTTTAAGGATGTGGTTTCTTTCTTATTTAGTTCTTAAAGGAAAATCCTGTTTAAATATAGAAACACAGATAATGGCTCAACAAGACATACTATTCTCAAAAATTATGCTATCATAGGGTCAATTAAAATTTCATTAACCATCTTATGATGATAGATAAAATAATTTAAACCTATTCATCAGCTTTAAGTATAACTTTTCCTCTATATGAAAAAGCAGAATTCCAGAGTTTGAGAAATCAAAAACAGATAAAATGAAAATGTATATCTTCATTTATATTTTTCTGAAGATACTTTAGCATTTTCCAGGGAATAGAAATTTAAAATACTGAGTATTTCAGTAATAGTGAAATTTGTGATAGAAAAGATATACTCCAAATTAGACTGAGTTTTAGATTCCCAACAGCAGCACCCCAAATCCCTGAGAATTTTTAGGAGCATAGACATTATAATTAGCAAATATCCAAAGGTTTACAAATTATAGTTGGTGTGTGTATGTGATTTCCAGTGGACCATACAACATTTTTACAGAACTTACATTCTTCAGTTTCATTTGTAGTATGGCATAACTCATTGAGACTCCTGCAGAATTTCAAGGATGTTCTGGTGTTGACTGGAAGTTTACAGGTATGCAGGTAGTTGTCTTAATATTCTTTTAATTCAAGGGAAGAAAAAAGGCTTAATATTAAGGCATACAGGGAACTAGATAATTATAGTGTTAAATAAAACCATATGATATACAACAGTTCTAGATAGCAATGATGCAATTTTTGTTGCCTTAGCAGCATTTATTGGCTTTCTTTAATTCAGCTGACGATGTCTATTCTATTTCTCAGGGACAGTGGATTAGGTAGCTTCATTTGTACAAATAATGGACTCTAAGGAATACATATATTGTCATCTTTGCTCCTGTGAAGTTATTATTTCTATGTAATACATACAGTTAAGGGAATGTTAAAAGAAAGGAATGACTTACATGTTTTAGAATTCTTCATACAGTGAAGTACTGTCACTTTTTGCCAATTCCCTACTCTAACAAATTCACTCTTTTAAAACATTTTACTGGTCATTATCAAGAGAGAAAACACAGACTGTTTTAGTAAGCTGCTTTCCCCAACTTCTGTTAATTTCATTCGATTTTGGAATAATTTACATACTAATCATAGAAGTTTTTGGATCTGGGTGAAATAGAAACAAGAGGTATTGTATGACAGATACAATAACTTGGTAAAGTTACTATTTACACCTCTTGTGCCCATCATATGCATACCTGTAGTGTTCATTACATTTTAGTAGTTAATCACACTGTTTTATTTTCTAACCACCTTTTCATTGTTCAATTCTAAGAAATAATGAAGTGAGAAAAGGAGAAATGATCAATCATTGAAACTGATTATGCTGTAACTGTCACCATTGGATTTTAATCACGTGTAGGGAAGAAATCATGGTGTATTCTGTGGCAGACACAAAGAAAACAATGTAGAAAGTTTTTCACAGTCAACCATAAACATATTGCCTTATATGAAGGCACCACCAATAGCATCTTCCTTTTAAATGTCATCATGGGGTGACATTCATAGGTTTCTACTTTTCTTCACAGCTGGGTATTGTAGGAAAAAGATTTATTAGGGCAAAGTTAATTTAACACATGTGATACCACCTGCAGTTTGTACTGTGTAAGTCTACGAGATGGCTCTGATGTTATCCTGTCTTCAGGTACAGAAGAAAATAAAGCCTCCTCACCACCACTCTCCTTCATTTGCTCTCTTCTTTGAAAACCACAGGACAACAAAAAGATGATTTGCAGAACTAGAACCAAAATGAGGTTGCATTTTAATGATGCTAACATCATGCCTCTAAGGTAGGTATTACCTGATGTTACTATACTTTGTAGCCTAAAGCTCAGTGGGAACCTGAGGACATCAAATCCTTCTTACTCCACTAATTGTCAGTATTGTTCTTTCTCCCTGAACCTATGAACATATCCTAGCATAATAATTATAGAGTTCACAGATAAACAAAATCCAAACTTACTGCTTTAGTGTGGCACATTCATATTGAACAGTTTATTCTCCAGGAGGATGGTATCAGCTCTGCCTCTGAACTCCATGGTGTCTTATTTTAACATCTGTGCTGCACACTTGGATAATTCAAAAGTGTGTTTCCCTTCACCTCTGCATTGATATTTATTTTTCAGAGATAATATTTTCATTCATTGTGCCTTCATATGGCTATGGACTTTTGGAAGGGAGCTCCTCAGTAGTTGACATTTCAGGACACTGTATCATCTGGAATGGATGTTCTTGATTTCTTTGGATGATAACCTTGACTGCTTCACAGCACCAGTGTTTGTTAGGTAAGTTTCTCCTCTACACAACTGTTCAGTCACACAGATCATCTCCCCTTTCACACTGCGCTCTCTAACAGAAGGTCACAATGCCCAGCTGCATTTGGGCACTCAGCAGTTTTATTCTGTGTTTTTGTTGTGTATTTTTAAGAAAATATTTTATTATTTTTTATTTAAATTCTTTAATTACTACTCATATTTATATATCCATCCCCCCATTCCCTTGCCCTTCCATCCTCCCATGTTCCCCACCCAACCCCCCAACATACCCCTTCCGCCAAATCCTCCCCAGGGATAGTGAGGCCCTCCACCAAGAACCTTCCAAGTCTTCCATATTGTTTGGGGGAGGGCCTAGGCCCTCCTTGCTGTATCTGGGCTGCAATAGTATCCCTCCATAGGGAATGGGCTCCCAAAGTCCATTTGTGTTCTAGGGATAAAGACTGGCTCTGCTGTTAGAGGTCCCATAGACTCTCTTGGCCTCCTAGCTGGCACCCACATTCAGAGGGCTTGGTTTGGTCCAATGCTATTTCCCCAGCTTCATGACTAGGGTCACCATTCTACCAGTAGGTCAGGTCCACTGTTTCTGCAGGTCTTTCCAGTCCTGTCATGGCTCCTTTGCTCATCTCTCCTCCCTCTCCACAACTGAACTCTAGTAGAGTGGTTCAGTGCTTAGCTGTGGGTGTCTGTTTCTGCTTCGAGCAGCAACTGGATGAAGACTCTTTTTCCTCTCCCTGACCCTGAACTCCAATTTGGTCAGGAGTTCCTGTCCCTATACCATCCTTTGAGGGACTATGAAATTTCTCTTGGTGTCCTTCTTGTTTCCTAACTCATCTGGCAGTATGGATTGTAGACTAGTGATCCTTTGCTCTATGTCTAAAAATCAAAAATGAGTGAGTACATACCATGTTTATCTTTTTGTGATTGTGTTACCATACTGAGAATGGTTTCTTCTAGTTCCATCAATTTGTCTGCAAATTTCAAGATTCCATTTTTTTTCCACTGAGTAGTACTCCATTGTGTAAATACCACATTTTCTCTATACATTCTTCAGTTGAGGGGCATCTAGGTTGTTTCCAGGTTTTGGCTATTACAAATAATGCTGCTTTGAACAAAGTTGAACATATGTCCTTATTGTATGAGTGTACATTCTTTGAGTATATGCCCAAGAGAGGGATTGCTGGATCTTGAGGTAGACTGATTACCATTTTCCTGAGAAACCGCCATAATGATTTCCAAAGTGTTTGTACAATTTGGCACTCCCACCAGCAATGGAGGAGAGTTCCTCTTTGTCCACATCCTCTCCAGCATAGATAGTCATTGGTGTTATTGATTTTAGCTATTCTGACAGGAGTAAGATGTTATCTCAGAGTGGTTTTGAGTTGCATTTCCGTGATGGCTAAGGATGTTGAGCACTTTCTCTACTGTCTTTCAGCCATTTTGGATTCCTCTGTTGAGAATTCTCTATTTAGTTCTGACCCAATTGGGTTTAACAGATATCTATAGAACATTCCATCTGAACACAAAAGAATATACCTTTTTCATAGAAAAACATGGAACCTTTTCTAAAATTGAGCACCTACTCATAGTAAACCTACACAGATAGAAAAAAATTGGAATAGCTCCCTGTATCTTATCAGACCACCATGCTTTAAAGTTAGAATTCAACAACACCAATTGCAGAAACCCTACAAACTAATGGAAATTAAATAATGTGCAATTGCACCATTCCTGCTTCTAGGAAGAAATAAAAAACAAAATTAAAGACTTCCTAGAATTTAATGATAATGAAGACACAACATACAAACCTATGGTACACTTTGAAAGCAGTGCTAAGAGGAAACTTCATAGCACTAAATGCCCACATGAACTGGAAAATTTCTAGAAAACACTAGAGAATTGACTGTGCAACTGAAAGCTCTAGAACAAAAGGAAGCAGACTCTCCCAGGAGTAGACACCAGGAAATAATCAAACTGATGGGCTGAAATCAATAAAGTAGAAACTAGGAAAAAACTACAAAGATAATAATTTAATTACAACATTTCTCCATTCCCTTCCCCCCTCCAAATAAACTCTCCCATGTATCCATTCCCACTGTCATTCTAGTCCAGGGCCTCATTTTTCATTGTTATTGAATGCATGTATGAATTCCTCTGTATAGATAACTCTTGTGTCAATATAATGTTGCTAATGTATATATTTTCATGAATGACTTATACTGAACTATTCTTCCTATAAAATTACTGTTTTACTTTATTTATAGAGTAGTTTGTTCAAATATCAATGCACACTTAGGTGTCACTAATATTAGATTATTATTTAATACTATGTTATTTTGTTCCTATTATACTTGACAAAAGTAACTTAAGGCAGGAGGGTTTATTTTGGATCATTTTTGTGAGTGTTGTTCACAATGTTGATGAGATCATGGCAACATGGCAACAAAATGTAGCTGGACACATTTTGTAACCCAATACAAAAAGACAAAATTGAATGTTCTAGCTCATATATGGATTTTAGACATAAAGTAAAGGATTACCAGCCTACATTCCACACTGCCAGAGCAGCTAGGAAACAAGGAAAACCCTAAAAGAGACATACATTGTCCTCTGGAGAAGGGGAAAGGGACAAGATCTCCTGAGCAAATTGGGAGCAGGGGAGAGGGGAGAGGGAGTTAGGAGAAAGAGAAGGGGAGAAGAGGAGGGGAGAGGAGGACATGAGGGAGCAAGTAAGTTTGAGTCAGAGGAAGAATAGAGGAGAGAAAGAAAAGAGATAGCATAATAGAGGGAGCTATTATAGGCTTAAAGAGAAATCTTGCACTAGGGAAATTTCCAGAGATCTACAAGGATGACACCAACTAACAACCTAAGTAATAGTGGAGAGGCTACCTTAAATGTCCTTCCCCTATAATGAGATTGATGACTACCATTTATGCCATCTTAGAGCTTTCATCCAGTAGCTAATGGAAGCAGAAGCAGACACCCACAGCTAAAAGCTGGACTGAACTCCTGGAATCCAGTTGCAGAGGGATGAGTGATGAGCAAAGACGTCAAGACCAGGCTGAAAGAACCCACAGAAACAGCTGACCTGAACAAGGGGCAGCTCATGGACCCCAGACTGACAGCTGGGAAACCAGCATAGGACCATTCTAGACCCCTGAATGAGGAGTTCAGTTTGGAGGTCTGGGCAATCGATGGGGGCTTCTTGTAGTGTATCAGTATTTATCCCTAGCATAGGAATGGATTTTGGGAGTCCTCTCCACATGGAGGGACACTGTCTCAGCCTAGACACATGGGGTGGGGGGTCTAGGCCCTGCTCCAAATGATGTGGCAGAGCTTGAAAATCCCTCATGGAAGGTCTTACCCTCCCTGTAGATCAGAAAGGAAATGGGATAGGTGGTTGGTGGGAAGCAGAGGAGGAGGGGAGATAGAGGGAACTGGGATTAACATGTAAAACATGCTTGTTTCTAATTTAGATAAAAATACCCCCTAAAATATAAAAATATAATGGTAAAAATAAAAAAAGAAATCCCATAGAAATGAAAGCTACTGTTGAGCTCCCCTTCTCCTTTTCATTTAGTTCTGTCCCATCCCATAGACTGGTGATGGAAGTGAGGATGCCTGTGAGTTTCTCATAGTCTTACATCTACCTCCCAAGTGTTGTGGTTTCAGGTCTATACCACCAAGCTTGTTTATAGAGTCTTGAGGATCAAACCCAGTGCTTTCTTCCTGCTGGATAAGCAATCTATGAACTTAGTTGCATCTTTACCCACACTTATTTTCAATTTCATAATTCTAATATGGCTTTCTGCTTTCAATACTAATCCCATCGCTGCAGATTTATATATTTGTCTACATATCCACCAGTCAAGTCACTAACATGTATTTTCCACTTACTCTACAATAACTCATCTGTAAGAGAGTATGTATTTTGTGCAAATGATAATTTGGAGGTAAATGAGTGAATTTTGATTATAAAGTACTGTGTTTACTTTTGTCTTTTCTTGTTTCTTTTCTTCCTTCCATTCTAAGTGTTATCTTTTTTTCATTTACCTCTTTGACTCAGATTTTTTTTGGATATGGAAGTCCTTTATTTCATTATCCATAGTTGTATTTTATAGTGTACCTAGTAGACAACTATGCTGTTACTACATGATCAGTGAAAAACTATAAACACTCTAACAGAATTTATCCTTTTAGCTGTTAGTTCTTATAACACATACGAGTAAATCCAGACATAGTGTCTTTCCATTTTATCCTGGCTTCCAAGGATGATATCATAATAATATATATTTATTTGTTGGTTAAGTTTGGTGTTTCATGAGGGATGGGCTTCTTAGGCTTATATATTTGAATTCTTGGTCTAAGGAGGTTGCAGTGCTACTTGACAGCATTTAGGAGGTGCGGCCTTGTTGGAGGAAGTGTGTCACTGGATGATGGGCTTTGAAATTTTAAATCTGCAAGCCAGAGCTGGTGTCTTTCACAGATGGGTGGATCTGGAAGTAGAACTATCAGGAACCATCTCAGCCTACATGCTACCTCACCACACTTGAAGATAATGAACTAAATTTCTGAGAATTTAGGCAAGCCCCTGCTAAATGGTTTCTTTAATAAGAATTGCTCTGGTCATGGTGTCTCTTCACAGCAATGGAACACTAAGACATTATTGAGAAATCACATTACATTCAACTTAATTTTATTTCTTCTTCTACAGAAAACTCTGCGTTCTCAAGGGGTACTGGAAATCCTGTTTATTCTTAATCCTTATAAGACAAAATGGCTTTTCTCTAAATCTGTGGCTGTCCTGTCTATGATTCTGACAAGATCTTTATATCTATTCAGTTTATTTTCAGGCCAACTACGTCTTGATTAGTGTTTCTGTTTGTTTTTTTATTCTAAAGGCACATTTCCCCATGAGAACCTCATCTTCTAATATTTCATTTTAATATATTCAACATTGTGCAATGTTTCAACTATTTGTTTTCTCATAACTTTTCCTTAATCTTTCTTAAATCTTACTTGCATAACAATTTGTTCTTTTGTGTTTCTGTTGTCAAAAAGTAACTATTCCCATTTTCAGTAGCATTTCTTCTTAAAAACATGTTCTATTTATGTGTGTCCTCATCTGTGTGCTTGTGTGTGTGTGTGTGTGTGTGTGTGTGTGTGTGTGTGTGTGTTCTGGTATAGCACATATATACAGAGACATTCATGGAGGCCAGAAGATAGCACTGCATCTCATGGAACTGGAGATGTAGGTAACTAGTTATAGGTGATGAAATATGTGAGAAACAAATCAAATTCAGGTCCTCTGAAAGAGGAGCCAGTGCTCCTAACCACTGAGAAATCTGCATTAGCCTGAGGTCAATGTTTCATTTGTCTATATACTGAGAGTGGAGAGTAGTTCTGCTTCTTAAACAATGTAGTTTTAAAAGGGGAGTCTTGAAAACTTTATTTAAGTAATTATTAGTTTTACATAAGATTTTGCTTTTCGCTTAGCTACCTTTCCATTTCAATGTGGACACAGAACTGTGGTCTCCATCAATCTCCTGCCACTGGCCATATTTTGAATTCTGGTTATTGAAACTTGTTTGATTCTGGCCATCCAGCACAGGAGAGCTGCAAGCCAAATCTGAAACTGAGTGGGAGACAATAATTACCATTTTCCTTTTTGCTGAAGATATGCAAATCAATATAAGAATGGAAAGATGGAGACTGTCTGGTTCCATTGTATCAAAATCTCATAAGTTTTATTCACATTCAAAACTTGCTTAAGACAGAGCAGGTACAATGCAGAAGTACATTTTAAAATCCATAACCCTCCTCTAATACTTTCAGAAATTTTGGCTTGCAAATGTGCACAGAATTCCTTTTTATTACAAATAAGATCTAATTTGCACCTGACAGAGAGCAACATATGTGTTTATATTTATTCACATTGAAGCTCTTGGTGAATGTTTGTCAGTGTAACATGATAGCAGGGTGTCTGCCATTTCATCTGCTGTCTTCCTGTTACCTTAATCAAACTAATTTATCATCTCACTTTCCTCTGATGTTTGAGACATTCATTTCTCCCTACATAAGCATTACATCTTTTCTGATTCACTTTCTCTATGTTCAATATGCACATTACTACCTCTGCTGGTTTTGATCTAACTAAATTCCATATCCTAAATTGAATTTTCAGTTATTTCTGGGAGAATTGAGATCTCCTACTGATCACCACTGCTAAGGGTGATATCAAAGTTAGAAAAGTACCAAAGACTTATTTGATCTGATATATTCATGGAATTTAATAGACTCAAAGTATCACATTAAAGTTCTTAATATTTAACTCCATACACCAAATTCTGCCTTCTATGAGATTCAGCCATAATTCAGTGTGTATCACTGGCAGGGCCAGTGGGTCTCTGTAAATGGGGAATGGTTACTTACTAGTGTTCTGCATACTGGTGTGTCAGTATTGAGGTATCCTGTGTGAGAAACTAGCATAAAATCTAGGGCAGTGATTTAGACTTCAAGTGGCAAACATATGTTATATTTAAGCAGCGAGGTTATGGTGCATGTATAATCCATAGAAATGTTTATCATTTAGCAATATAAAAACTATTGTCCCTTAACTCAGACCATGTTTGTGTTTGGTCAGTTTTTATGTTTTCTTTTGTTGTTTGTGTTTGGTTTTAATCAGAGGTGTTAAAAAAGAAAATAAAATTGAATGGGTAGGCAAGTAGGAGGGTTTCTGATGTATTGGGAAACAAGAAACACATGATCACATATACTATATAAAATTTTCATCAACAAATAAGAGAAAGTAAAACAGAGATATTAGCAATTCAGGAATTCTGTCTTTTAAGTTTGTTTTCTACACCTGGTGCACTAATTAGTACTTGAAAGTGAATTTCAGCTTCCAGAGAGTGAACTGGTTAAAGCAAGACAGATTTATGACCCTGAGCAAGTTACTGAGATCTAATATTCATATCCAAAACACTCTCATAGCTCTGTTGATGAGGGCATATGGAGGTGATATTGGGTGCTTGTTGTCCCTGAATGGTCATTATAACACATGCAATTGAATCATAAAAGCTGCACAATGTTTTGACCAATGTGTTTTGTGTGTCCAACTACAGTGTGTTATAATGAGTTCAATAGTAAGTTGAACAAGGGATTTTAAGCGAAATTCCCATCCATATGACAAAATCCAGCATTGGCTGTAAATTGCATCATCAAATTTATCTCTATTTGATATAACATACTGTCAATTATGTTTTTGAATCCCAAAATCTCTGAACCATCCACAAACTGTCAGAATGAAGTTGACATCTAGTGTGCTCCATAAAAAAAGCACGTTCAAAGTATTGACAATCCTAACAAACAAAGCAGCAAAAGACCGAGAGGATGTGAAGGGGATGTCTGACCAGTGGGAATTTTCTTCAGTTTATTTGAGGCAAATGATATTCCGACTTGGAAAATGGCATTCTTCACTTAAGATGGATACTTCCACAGTGAGCAATCAATGATATATCCTCAGGTGCTGTTGAGTGATTCCATGTGGTATGTGCACATCCCGCGCTTGTCTTACAGAGTGTTGTGTGAACCAACTCTTTCTTCTTAATGGCTTTCTACATAACTTGATGAGATTGAAAGAGAGTGAACCACAAAAGTGAACATGTTAACATAAAACGTCATCAAGAAAAGCAGTGTGAGATTCTCTTACATTGTGGCACACTCACCCAACTCCTCAACTTCATAACAGCAAGGGGAAAGAATTGGAGTGGTTTTCTGGTGTCCTGTCTAATTCCCTGTAGAAGAGGGAGGACTGAGCTTCATACTTAGCTATGAATTTCTGAGACGTGCCTAACATTTACATCTTTCATCTTGATTTCATACCTCTTGTTACCAATAATAGAATTATACTGAATTATCTGTGTAGATTTTAGGATTTGTAACAGTAGTACATGCTTTTTCCAGTTGTATTTCTGTACTTAATGGGCAAAGATATTATGCAAATTCCTAACATTGCAAATGCAAAGAATCTTGTTTTTGTATAAACACTCTCTCACTGTGAATGCTAAAATATCGCCTTACTAAAATGCTGTCACATTAGATAAAACGACTTCTTCAGTGCCTATATTACTTGAAGCATTTTCGTCCTGTGAAAGGTGAGGGAAAGAACAGGTTTCCAAGTTTCAGACACATCTGTCACCATAGCAGGCTGGGGAACAGCTAACTCCATTTCACGTTGTTCATTTTCTAGAAGAGCTTAGAACTGTGAAAACTGTAATATTAAAAGTTACAGTCTATTAGTGGAAAAAATGTACAGCTTAAAAATCAGTCAGGAGGAGAGATATATAAGGCAAAAATCTATGAGAATTCCACTGTGTAACATTAACTTTTTCTCTTCCCTATGGTTCCACAAACAGCCAGAATTGATTGCTCCCTTCCTCCCCTTCCCAGGAAAATGCAATAATATTTTCAGCATACTTCATATAGAGGAAGGGTCTCTGGGATTTCAGTTTCCTGAGTCTCTACTGGCTTTGTCATATGTATGTTCAATTCTCTAAGAAACCTGAGTTGCCTTGGTACCCACTCAGTCTCAACCTTTCTCAATATAATGTATGGTTGAGTTATCTGATGTGGCCCAAAGAATAAAGACTCATCTTATGGCCAGGGCATATTAAAAATTTAGAGATTACTATCCAAGAGCTAAGGACAAAAGCTTGACCTTTCTTTGTACAGATTAAACACTCCACTACGCATTGAGAATAGTATGTTTTTGTCACTTTTCTCATGTGAATGCTCATGGGAGGACTGCTGCTTTCTGAATGGAGGAGGAGGAGGATTGGATGGGCAGAGAAGTAGATGTGAGTTGAGGAGAGGGGGGTGGAGGGGAGGAGAGGAAACTGTGGTTGATATGTAAAATAAATGAAAAATTAATTAATAATAAAAGTCACTTAGATTGTCTTTTAATTTGTGAAAATTATAAACTATAAAATCGAGAATAAATAAATATATTATTACAGATGAATATATAGGCTACTGAAAAATAACTTTTTAATTAAATGAATTAATCAGATGCAAGTATTTTATGTCTTCATATAAAAATATAACAGAAAATCAAGGATCAGTAAATTAAGACACAAATTAATAACACCAAATAAAGGCTCAAAACTAAAAATTAGTAGCAATTTAAAGACTTACTCAAGTCTCAGGAACCAAACTTCTATCAATCAACTGGTGGAGGCAAATTTTATTACTAATATTGGAATTGAAATTAAGTTATTGAATTCCCCAAATTGAGCATTAAATATTGTAAAGTGTTTTAGGTGCATTATAACTTAACTATATATGAATAAAAATTTGACTGCCTATGCAAAAGAGTATCTCCCCTATTTATGACACTCTAACTGTTATGCCTAAATCTGGAAGACTCTATCTAATCCTACATACTGATGCAGCTAAATGTATTTCAAGTCAAGAATAAATTCACAGTCTTGACCAATCCTTAAATATTTCACTAAAGTGTAAGTGGTTCAAATACAGTTCCTCAGGCATGTGTAGAAAGTGCTTTCTACACCAAGCCAACTCCCCAGATACAGTATTTGTTAATGTTAATATTTATCAAAATAATACATATGCATTATAAATAGTGATAAACATAAATAACAATCCAGAAGCCAAATTCCTACAAATTTATGGAATTCTGGGTTCCAGTATCTAAAGTACAGTTATCAGAATTTAGAAGTGAGTAATCCTGTGAGAAAAATATATGCTATAACAGACAATTGTTTGCAGGATTGTCAAGTGCCTCATATCATGCTTTGATGGTATTCATATGGTTGCTTCATGAAGTGCAAGCACCAGTGTGACAAAGCAAGAAATAACCTTGCTAAGATAAATCTGCTTTCTCTTAGCAGTGACTATGAACTTCTCTACTAACTTTGTATTGGTGGAGATGAGCCTAGAACACCATATCAGGATTTGCAAACAAGGAAGAGATTACAGGAGGAGGATAGGTATCAAAGCAGGGAGAAATGCACCTTGCTTCTTTTTGTCTTCTTATTAACTGCCTCATCTCTGTCTGTCTGTTCTATGAAAATCCCTGCTCTACAACTTATTCATACATGCAACAGGTGCACCTCTTGTTATAGCAGCTGGTTAGGTACAATTTTTCCCAATTGTGCTATCTGAGATTTAATGGAAATTGCATTCTTATGCCCTTTCTTGGGCACATTCTTCCAAATGACCCTCAGGGGACTTACCATCCTAATTTTTGTAAGTTCATCATCTTCCCATGGTTTCTTCCTCTTGGAGGATGGTAGTAATTTCAGGATGTTACCTTTCCTTCCTCTGACAGTCTCTTGCTTACCCTATAGTAACATGCATATTACTCAAGATGATGTTGTTTGAATCATTTTTTCTTCCTAATTACTGTTTAGTTTTAGCTGCCTGATGGGATGATAGCAAATACACAGAGAAATGTGTATAAAGGAAATTATTAGAAATTAAATAGAATTTCAGAGAAATGACTTGGCAGTGTGTAGTAGTTCACACAGTGGGTCATCATCTTTGGTCTACCTGACTTACCCAGTTAGTACCTGAGAGGTGGAGTGTGGATTGAGGAAAGAAATAGGCAAGAGGCAGAGATAGAGTTAGGAGGTAACAAAGTGAATATCAGGATCACACCCAAGTTTATTACTCAAAGCTCTCATATAGCACAAACAAAATAGGGCAAAGGCAAAAAACTTCCTAATGAAGACTTAAAGAACAAACAAGTGTCAAGTAACCACAGCCTAAACCAAATATTCTGTTGTCAAGGTAAGACATCCATTAATTACACTTTAGGTAAAATTTCCTGCTGTCAAAGCAAGACATAGAATATCACACCTTAGGCCAAACATTCTATTGTTTGTCCTTGAAAGAGCAATAGTGAATTTGAACTGTTTGTCCTTAAGTCAAGATGGAAGAACCATTTCTATGAGCCCCAACAGAAGTGAAAAAGAGACAAATGTAGCTTAAAAGAATTGATGTAAGATATAGAAAAAAGATACCTGAGAATAGTTTAGGACAAAAAGGAAAAGAAAACAGAATGCAAAACTTGAAACCTAATGTAATAAAGGACAATTATAAGAGTCAGATATTCTAATGTGTGAAGAAGTGATAAGTGTTTGTAACAACACTGGGATGTTAGTTAAAGGGGTAAGAAACAAACAAAAAGGATAGCCATAAGATGCTTCAATGCATAGAATATTCCCCCCATAAATCTAGAAAATAGGCATAAAAGAGAGAATAAATAAATTAATGTTCATTTTGAAAAGTTTAAATATCAGCTGAGATGAAGGAACAGTATTTGAAATATTATTATATGTTTCTTTTGCTGGCTTTTGCTCCTTGTCATCAGTAAAATCTTCATAGTATTGTTTGAATTCCATTAGCAGGGATATTTTGTCTTCAAGTAACAGAGAGTCAATTTGACCAGAAGCCATAATAAAAAGAAATTCAATTGACATGTGCAATAGATATATTACAAAATAATTAAAAGGGTGGCTTCTAAGATTAAGATCAATTATGAAGACTTCTTGAGAAATTATCACCCAGGGATAGTCATTACCAGTAATGGTTAGACCACTAATTTTGAGACTATTTTCCTTCTCACAGAGTATGTGTTTATGTTTCTTGAATATTGTCTCATTTTGCTGTTTCCTGCAGCAAACATGGATGCAGGAAGCTGCAAGGTTATATTGCACTTTCCAGACAGAAGAGACATCTGTTTCAATGCAATCAATCTAACAAATCTAAATAAAATATTGCCAAGCAGCCTCTTTGAACAGTTGACCTTCAGCAGTTACTATAACACAGTCAGGGCTCCAGTGATGATCAGTGTGAGCCAATGCCTTCAAATAAAAATGTAGGAAATGTATAATAGCAGCAAAAACATGTGTCAGTTTAATATTACCTTATAATTGCTGTGTAACAAAAAATTATACACTTTTCCCTATTATGACACAATCTATGGTAGCCAGAAATTCTGAAACAGCATAGCCTGCTCTTTGTGAGTCCATAAATAAACAATTCAAAGACCACTTTCATTTCATGCCATCAAAATTATGAGTTTTACATTATTAGTTCAGTAACTTAAACTTTGATTTTTTTCACCTATTTGAATGAAGTATGGATTAGTCATCTGCATCTAATTCGTTAATATCAGCTACTAGATATAGAATCCTTCTGTCTTCTGTATTCAAAATATAACAGAGGAATATAAATATAAATACATATACATATATACATAATTATACATATTTTAGATCAATGAAGTAAGAGGAGTGTGAGAGTGAGGTTTTATTGATCAGGGTTCTCTAGAGTCCTGGACTATATACATGGTTTATAGACTGTGGTCCAGCTAGTCCAACAAATTAAGTTAAAGAATACACTATTTCTTGTTCAGTTCACATGGCTAAATGTCTCAGCTGGTCTTCAGTATACAATTGGAATCCTGAAAAGGTAGGCTTTATTGTCAGGGAATGAATGGACTTGCCAGACAGAGCAATCAGGCAAAGAACAAACAAGCTTCCTTCTTCCACATCCTTTATTCAGGGGCCTATCAGAAGGAGTGGCTCAATTTACATGTACATCTTCCCTCCCTAAAAAAAAAAATAAAATTAATGGCGTATCTTTCCACTTAAAAGATCCAGATTAGAAGTGTGTCTTCTCAATCGAAGTGATTTAATTAAGAAAAAAAAGTCTTCAAAGGTGTGCCCAGCCATTTGTGTTTTTAGTTCATTCAAAATGTAGTCAAGTTGTCAATCATTAATAACCAACACTGAACATAACAAATATACAAAGGGCCAAGTGATTTATGAGACCAAATCTGGTATATTCTAGTAGAATTTCATGATTAGATTTCAAGGCCTGACAGTTATTAGCCAACCCTTCAAAGGTGGTTCTCTAAGCTTTGGGCATCATGGTTACCACCTTCGGGCACACAGTAATTACCAACTGTATAAGTCTATATATCCTTTTCATTTAAGATATTTGACTTCTTCTTTCTTTAGAATCTTCAGACTAAATTGAAATTATTTGCTAAGAAACAATATTTTTAAGAACTTGTAGGTCTTCTATATGTTCCATTGGCTTAACTTGATTGGTCAAATGAATAGCTGTAAGACTTTCTATAGATAGAGGTTTCTGTTTATTACTTAGACCAAGTAATAACTCCATTTACAACTTTCTGAAGAATTTTCTTCTCTGTTGAACTCTTCTACTGATAAAGTGGAGGGATGGTTAATGTACATATACCTCTGGAGTACTGAATTGATGGACAGGATTTGATAGGCAAACAAAATACTGAAAATTCTCTTTCTGTGATCAGATAGTTTTGCATTGGTTCTGTCTGATATTCTAGTCAAAGTTATATAATGGAACATCAGCCTTGCCCATCTGTCAATGTTCCTACAGTCATGTATTAAATTTAGAAATTTTGCCATCCAGAGAAGTCCAAATTTTTCAAAGTCATCTACTACTACTTTCTGTGTTCTGTTGTTCTTTTCTTAATCATCTTTTATTATGATATATCAAATAGTACTCTGAAAAAATTGGTTAGAAATCTCCCCAGCATAGTTTGTCTTTTAAAAGCTCTTTCTTCAGTGTGAATATAGTGGTTTGAAAAAAATGGACCTCAGGGACATATTTAGTCCCAGTTGATGACCTGTTTGGGAAGGTGATGGGGAATGTACTGTGTATGTTTATCTTATTGATTGTTAAATAAAGTTCTGTTTGGCTAATGGCAACAAGTTAGACAGGACGAGGAGTCAAAGAGGATTTGGGGAAATGTAGTAGGTAAGTGGTGATCCAGGCAGGAAGTGACATAGCAAGGAGACTCCAGGAAATGTTCCCCTTTTCCCCTTTGCCTCCTCCAGCGGCAGGATGTTAGCCACCGGTAAGAGAGGGTGGCAGTGAAAGGCATCCTCTATAAAGATAAGTCTTATAACATATATAGATTTATGATAATTAGGACTGAGCTAACAGATGAGAAGTCCTAGTCTTTGGCCAAGCAGCTTTGAACCTAATACAAGTTTCTGTGTATTCATTTGGGGCCTAACTCAGGCGGGTGGCTGGCTTAAAGCACACCCGTGGTGGCGGAGCTCAGGCGGCTTTTGGCAGAAAGATTTATCATAACAGGAAAGGTTAGGATAGAGGTTCTCAACCTTCCTAATTCTGATACCCTTTAATACAATTAATTCCTCACCATGTGGTGAACAAAACCACAAAATTATTTTCATTGAAACTTCTTAACCGTAATTTTTCTACTGTTATGAATTGTAATGTAAATATCTGGTTTTTTTTTATCATCTTAAGCAAACCCTGTGAAAAGAGTGTACACCCATCAAAGGGGTTTTGTCCTACAGTTGAGAACCATTGGATTATGAGATGTTGCCTTGTTGTAGGATGCATGTTACTGCAGTGGACTTCGAGGTTTCAAAAGTCCAGGGAAGGTCCATTCTCTAATTCTTTCTATGCCTCTCTGTCTGTCTGTCTGTCTGTCTGTCTGTCTGTCTGTCTGTCTCTCTCTCTCTCTCTCTCTCTCTCTCTCTCTCTCTCTCTCTCTCTCTCTCTCTAGCCCACCATGGTGCCTAAGAATAAGATGTAAAGCTCTTAGCTACTTCTCCAGCAACATGTCTGCCTGTACACCATCTTGCACCCCACCATGGGGATAGTGGACTATCCTTTTGAAAAGCTAAGCATCCCCAGTTAAATGCTTCCTTTTCCAAGAGTCATCTTGTTGATGGTCCCTTTTTATAGCAATTGAACATTAATAAAGACAGTGAGAATAATTTTGTTATTATCCCCTTCCACTAAATTAAATGAATGCTTCAATTTATACATACCGGAAAGAGATTCTTTCTCTGATTCTACATCAATACAAGAAGCAACCTTAATATCCTATTGCTCACTGACAGACTGTGGAAGGAAATCTAAGTTTTTCTCTAGTATATGCCTCAAAATTATGCCAGGCTCCACTTATTCCATGATCTCAAAATGTGAAATATGCAACATCAGCCCTCCACTTCTTTAATGTATATGGGAATTTTGTTTGCCTGTATAAATTTACAGCATGCACACTGCATGCTTTCAGAGGCACGTTATTTACAACATTATCAAGTTCTGCTTCCAGCTTGAGATGCAGCCTGACTTCCTTGGACCACATGTGGAGCATCTTTTATATGTTGACCCTGAAGAAACCCTTTTACTGGCATGATCCATTACCCTTTCTAGAAAGAGGGAACTCCTTCAACTTAGACTTTTATTTTTCTAGAGTAATTCAGATCCTCACAAGATGGAAGCTCTGATCGGTGGGCTTTTACCCTCAGTACACTTCCCCATGCCAGCTCTGCAGTATAGGAGGCTTCCCTACAGTCTAGTTCTTCTCTTTATAAATTATAGTTCCTTCTCCAGCACAAGCCAGCATACTTCCTGCCGACAAATTTCCTCAGTGAAACAAATCAGCCCATCACCTTATATCTTAACCCTATTCAAGCTCTCATGACAGAGATACAATGCAAACAGACTCTTGGCTAGAGCGTCACATGAATGGCCATTATTCAAATCCCTAAGGATTCTTATTCCTTTTGAAACCTCATACACTGGTCCTGGTCTCTTAACATTTCTGTCTTTCAAGTTCACACTAGAATGGCTATTAGCTGCTTCCAGCATTCAACATCTTTTCTAGGTCAACATATCAAATACTTCCACATTCAAAAAACCAATTTTCTCCAATTTTTCAAAAGCCAGATTTTATCATATCAATACCCACACTACTGTTTACAATATCTTCCTTAGTTCTACCTCTTGTTCTTCTGATAAAGTATCCCAAGGGACGTGTCTTTAAGGGAGAAAGGTTTGTTTGGTTTAAAACTCCAGGTTGTAGTATGTCACAATAATAAAGTCAAGGCAGGTAAACAAAGTAGCTAATCCCACCCATGATCAAGGGCAAAGAAAGAATGGATGCATGTGTGTTTTTCACTCTTTGTACAATCCAAGCCCCACACCAGGGAAGGGAGCCATACTGATATAGGATTGAAATCCAATAGCAATTGATATACCCTAGGTATTCCCTACAGATATACAACCCCATGGAAAATACTCTTGTTGATATTCTCTCCCCAGCAGATTCTATATTAAATTCAGAGCAGACAAATAAAACTTACCAGCACATATCCCAGCAAATATTGTCTTTCTGACACCTAAAATCATAGGGATTTTGTTTGGTTGGTTGGTTGGCTTGTTGGTTCATGGGTTGTTTTTACTCTGCACCTATTGCAAGTCACTCCATATCCTCTACTATAATTATGCTGTACAAAATATCTGATGTATTTTAAAATAGGAACACATTATATTAGTTAATATAAAATATGTTTTAAAGGGAATTTCTTGAGATATCTTATTACATGTCAGTAGCTCAACACTTGGGAGGCAGAAGCAGGATCATCAAGATTTCAATAGCAGCCATGATTGTGTAATAATGAATGAGGACTACCAAAACAAAAGCAAAGCTGTTATCTGATCTTACTATAGGAAATGAGACTTAAGTCTCATGTCCAGCATCCAGGTTAAGAAATGCCAGGCATGTTGGCAAGCTTTTGTGATCCTGGTGTTGGGGATCTTAACATTGACTGGCACAATAGGTGATTACCAAGGACACAGTGACCTGTCTCAATAACCAAGAGGGTACCACGGGAGGAGAAACAGCTTGCCAGGTCATATTGTCGAGTCCATGTACACGCACATATACCTCAACACAAAAGCACACACAAATGTATACTTTGCCTTAAACACATGCTTATAAAAACTGTTTATGTTCCCCTGTATTCCTGCAAAAATTTTTACCCAGAATTAGTCTTATTTATAGCTTGTATCTGGTTGTCAAACTTAATTTTTGAAGGGTCTCATTTCACATATAATGAGGTTGCCATATTTTATTTACATTTCTGAAATTGTTTTTAAGCTGAGTAAATTTTATAATTCCCTAATGCATACTTATTCATAAACCTTATAAATATGTTCACTAACTATTTAAGGCAAATGTATTCAAAGTAATTATATGGGGTAATTTATATTTGTTTAAATATTTATTAAACAATTTTCCTTATTCAAATGAACAATAAAATTCTTGATTCCGTTTCCATACAGTACTGCATTACTGATTTAGTAGATTTTGGGAGTTGCTGCAGGTACAAGAGGGCCTTACCAGGAGCATATGCAGACAAACATAAATATAAGTCTTACATGTTTAGAAGTGTGTCTTCTGTCATATTTTAATTACCAGTTACAAACTCCGCCATCTGTGTTGCCTCTGAAAAGCTACTTTTGCTCTTAGATTTCACATTCTCATCTGATCAATGGGAATGAGAACAAATAAAACGAGTGCTCTCTAGAAGATAAAATTTCTATTCCAGCCCCTTACAGGTGCTGCTCATAGAGTAAGTTTACATACAATGCACAGTCACATAACCATGACAGATTAATGATGTGAAAATCATTGGGTTCCACCAGCTCCATAGTGCATGACTGTAAACTTAACACTTCAAGATAACACATTTACTTTTTAACAGCTATACATTTCAGAATCCCAACCCCATTTTTATCGGGCTATCAAGACAGTTTCTTCTTGGATTCCAAGGAGAAATTCTATTTCTAAAGTTGTCTAAGTTGCTCGCCTTAAGCTGTACTTGCCACTGGGGGGGGCAAAGTCTCTGCATCCTTGCAGGATGCCAGAGTAGACTGGATCCCAGAGGCTGCCCACACTACTTGGCTCATGGTCCTCTCCTCCATCTTCAAAGACACCAAATCAGTTGGAGTGTCTCTCACATTTTCAGTCTGTCCTGCCTCTTCTTATTTCATGCTGCTTGCACCCACTCCTCTTTCTCCTTTTTCCCTTGGAAGGAGCAATATGTTATATTGGTTCATCCGCATAATGCTGGATATGGCACTTATTTTGTGGTCTGTTTCTTTCAAGTTAGCTGTGCTCTTTCTTTATCTTCTAAGACCACGTGTATTCTGGCTCTCGCTCCTGCAGTACTCATATCGTTAGGAAGCATTATTCTGTGATCACAGACTTCTGAGAGCCTGTTTTGCTTAGAGGTGGATTGGGATTTCGATTTAAATTGTCCAATTTTTACTAACTCTAAACATATTTCACTAACATTAAGGCCAGTTTTATGTAATCAAATGTGGGAAACTATTACATTAAGGTGGCTCATAAAATAGTATGCAATATAAAAGAGGTAATTTAGTGGTACAATGCACAGGTATACATGGATACAATGTTACATTCACACTCCAGCATATACATATCCACCCTCATTCATCCATCCATCTTGAGATTTACATGCAGGTCTCACTACATTTGACTCATGCATTAGGTTCTGAGTCTCCTTAGGGAAACTGATTAAGGAAAATTACACAGATTTTATTTTTTAAATCTCATATTTACTTTCTTTTTGTTTCTTCATATATATTTTAAGGTTTTTTTCTTCTGTCACAAATCAAAATGTTTATCAGATGTATAACTTTACTTGCTAATTTTAACCCAGTTTTCTTAAATTATCTTTAATTAAAAACACCACCAAAAACAACAACTTGACTTTTAAGCATGAGTTTGTAATTATCACATTTCTTTAGCCATGGCTGCAAAGGTTTCTCTCTGCTCTGCAAACTCAATCCATCTGTAAAGTTAATGGAAAAAATGTCTCTTGTACACGTTTGACAATACTGTGCCTGTCACAGCTGTCTCCCACCACAAGGGAACAATTTCCTCTTAGTTATTTCCCACAGCAGATGAGGGAACTGGAAGATTGTTGGGGTTCTGTCAGAAACAAAACAAAACCCAAGCTGCATCATACCTAGGAAATGTTTCTGAGTTACAGAAAGTATTCATTCCATGTCTGTTTTGTCACAGGTCAACTGCAGCTACCTGGGTACTGATGTAGAGCTTCCTTTGAATTCTTCCTTAGATTCTTTTTCAATGTGCTTCTGTTTTGCAAGTGTAATCCCAGCACAGTGTCATCTGTATAACATGACATAGTAGTTTTCAGAAGTTAATGATTGGGAGGATAACTACATGATGAGGGGTATGTTTTGCAGGTTTTTGTACTAATACTTATTATTTTAAAAATAAATTTTATTGTTCAAGTGAAAGAATTCACAAACTCAGTTAAAATTGTTTTTTCATTCTTTTCTACTTTTCAAATTATGCCAGGACTTGTTTTAGTGTTCTACTCATGGAGCTATACCCTCATCTGCCCTTCAAATCATGATTTGTGGCAAGCATCAGGATATCACAAAGGACAGCATTGGCATAACTCTGTAGTTCTGCTGGTTTTAAAATGTTTAGCTTCCAGAGTACCTGGGATAACGCATCTAAATTCCAAGGTCTAGGTAATTAAAGTCTTATTGGGCTATTTCTTTATTTTAGTTTTCATGAATATGTGATGAAGTTAGAATTTGTTTATTGTTCTATTTGTCATTTGTAAATTACAATTCTTAAACATGTAAAGGTTTTGTTTTACCTTTTCATTAACCTTGTGCATCATTGTTTGCAGAATATATCTTCTTAAACAGAAAACACTTCAAAGATTAAATCAAACAGCTATTAGAAGCAACGCGTGTATTCAACAGGCTCAGGGTACTAGTTAAATTTGGGGTTTAATACACAAAAACCCCAAACCAGAGGCTCTACTATATAACCCACCTTCGGATTATCAGAAGCAAATATCAAGCAATAATTTATGCATAATAATTATGCAAACATTAACGTGATTATTAGAAAAAATTTGCAACTACCTTGGAAAATGTTTATTAGTCAAAAGTTCTCTACAATTAAAATTATGAAGGCTGATGAATGACACTCAGAAAGTACTAAAAGGAGAACAGTGTCCTGTGCTCAGGAAGAACAAGCTCTACTATGATTTTTTTCTTCTAACAAAACACAATATTATTTTTTTAATATTTTTTATTTAAATTAGAAACAATCTTATTTTACATATCAATTCCTGTTCCCTCTCCATCCCATCCTCCCATGGCTCCGACTGAGCCCCCTCCCATGCAACCTCCCCCCCACCCCGTCCACTCACCAGGGAGGGCGTGGCCTTCAATGTAGGATCATCAATGTCTGCCATATCATTTGGGTCAGAGCCTAGGCCCTCCACTATGTGTCTAGACTGAGAAAGTATCCTTCCATTGGTGATTGGCCTTCCAAAGTCCATTTGTACACTAGGGGAAATACTGGTTCCACTGCAAGAGGCCCCATAGACTGTCCAGGTCTCCTAACTGACAACCACATTCAGGGGGTCTGGTTCAGTCCTATGCTGGTTCCCCAGATGTCTGGCTGGGGTCCATGAACACCCACTTGCTTAGTTCAGCTGTTTAAGTGGGTTTCCCCTGCATGGTCTTCACCCCTTTGCTCATCACTCCTCCCTCTCTACAATTGGATTCCAGGAGCTCAGCTCAGTGCTTAGCTGTGGATCTTTGCTCAATATTCTTAGCCACCAAGAAAATACAAATCAGAATTACTTTGTGATTTCATCTTACAACCATGGGAATAGCCACAATTTATAAAAGAGTTGACAATTTCATGCAGGTGAGGATGTGGAGGAAAGGAAACACTCATCAGTGTTAATGGGGATGGAAACTTATACAGCAATGATGGAAACTGGTGTGACATTTCTTCATGGATAAGGGAATTGATCTACTCCACAATCCAGATATATTACTTGTTTTAGTTAAGGTCATTATTGCAGTGATGGAACACTATGAGTAAAGTAACTTGGGGTGGCACATTTTATACTTCCTCAGCATTATTCATCATTGAAGGAAGTCAGGATAAGTTCTCAAAGTGTGGGAACCTGAAGGCAAGAGTTTATGTAGGAGCCACAGAAGGATGCTCCTCACAGACTTGGTCTTCATCACTTACCCAGTCTGCTTTCTTATAGAACCTAGAACCACCAGCTCAGGGATGGTGCTACACACCATAGGCTGAGCCATTCTGCATCAATCACTATTTAAGAAAATGCCCCACAGAGGCATTTTATTTAGGCATTTTCTCAATTAATATTCTCCCCTTTCAAACAACTCTAGTTGTGTCAAGTTGGTATAAAACCACATAGAACATAATTTTTGGCCATATATCCAAAAGACATTTTATCATACCAAAGAAACACCTGCTCAAGCACATTCATGGACACTTTAGTGATAATAGTCAGAAACTGTGTAAAACTTGGAGCTACCTCAACAGAAAAATGGATAAAGGAAACGTGGTACATTTACATAATGGAGTATTACTCAGTTGTTAAAAAATGAAATCACAAAATTAAAAAGTAATCTGATGTGAAGCATTTCAGAGACAGAAAAACAAATATGGTGTGCATGTGATTGATTATATGTGGGTATTAGGTGTTATATCAGCAATAACCAAGATACAATCCACAGAAGCATAGAGGATAGATATAGAGTAAGGGACCAAGGAGCACAGATAGATCTCATAAGAAAAAGGAAATAGAATAGATAGCTTTGGAGGGATGGGGGAAAGCTGTAACAGGAGGATCAAGTGAGGAGAGCAATGGAAGAGGGGAAAAAGGATGTGTGTGGGAAGACATAGATAAGATTAAGGAGACTTTGAGGACTAGTATAGAAACCCAATGCAGTAAAAGCTTCAAATAACGAAGGAGGCAAAGTCTCAACCTACCATCTCTGTCACCAAAGGATGCTACCAGTATAGGGGTTGGGTTATGATGGGGGATGTCCTTTTGTGTATATGGTTGTCTTATTGGTTGACAAAGTACTGTTGACCAATAGGAAAATAAGATAGGTGGGGCTAGGAGTCAAACAGGATTCTGGGAAAGGTGGGAGAAAGCACAGAGTCGCCATGTGAGTCCAGGAAGACAGGATGCTTGCGGCTGGTAACCGATAAGATAAGCTTTATAAAATATATAGATTTATGATAATTAGGACTGAGCTAGCATATAAGAAATCCTAGTCCATTGGCCAAGCAGCATTTGTAACTAATATAAGTCTCTTTGTGTTATTTGGGACCTTAAGGTGGTGGCAGGCAGAACTCAGGCGGCCTGGCAGAAAGTGTCCACATGGCAGCAGGTCTAGGGCGGCGGCTTGGAGTAAAGACTTACCATAACACGATTGCATCTAATTGAATTGTTGGCCAAAGGGGTCCCATGGGAAATCCCATAAAACACAGTCTGTTTCAAAGACTATAGTTTGTTCTCCACAAACTAAAGTCAAGGCACCCTTACTGAAGACAACACTGGCATAGGTCACTGGATATGGTGATGGAAAACTAATACCTACAAAGAGTCTCCCAAATCTTAGCATCTTTGGTGAAGAAAGGTACTCTGCAGGATATCCAAAGAGAAATATAAATACCAACAAAACCACAATACCTTTTGTGGACAGTGGTTTCCTGCTTGCAAGATATGCTAGTACTGTTGTGGTACAAATCTTGTGGAAATAACCAACCAACATATCATTTGACTGAAGACCAACTCAGCGAGATGGAAGCCATATCTAATACTGCTTATGTGTCTAAGAACCTAAGAGCCAGGGACCTACTGTAAAACTAACACCATTATCCAAAAAAATTACCACAAAAATAATAAAAAGAAAAATTCTAAGTAATAAAATGACTCCAAATGACATTCTGCTGTATTCACTAAGTGCCTTGCTCAGAAACCATCAGAGAAGCTTTCTCTTGCATCAGATAGAAATAAATACACAAAACCAGAGGCAGGCAGTATATAGAGTGTGAGAGAGCTTCGTACACCCTTCTGTAAATAGAATATCTCCATCAGGTCCTTCTCCTCAGGGCTCAGTGAAGCCTACTGAAGAGTAGGTATAAAGAGTGTAGTGGTCAGCAGGAATGAAGGACGCTAATAATACAAATCCCTCTATAACAACAGCTCATACGAACTCACCAAGACTGAGGCAGCATGCATAGGATCTGCAGGGGTCTACAGCAGGTCACCTGTGAACATCCACATTGGTGTTTTTATAGGACTCCTGAGTGGGCAAACAAGCGGGGCTCATGCTTGTGACTTTTCTGGGCTCCTTTTTTTTTTTTTTTCTGTTTGCTTGCTTTGTCCAATTCTGATGTGTTAGCTATTTTAAAATCTTTTGTATTATACTAATTATATTTTATTATCTCTTAAGAGTCTTTTTTCTAGTGAGAGAGAGAAAGGGAGTGGTTCTAACTTGGAGGGAAGATGGAGAGGAACTGGAGTGGAGAGAAGTGAGTGAGAATGTATTTTGTGGAAAAAATATCTGTTCTCAATAAAGTAATCAAAACAAACAAACAAACAAACAAACAAACAACCTGGTGAGCAGCCTGGGCACTAGGAGGTCACATACTGTTTACCCTATGGAGCCTTTTGAAAGGAAGTCAGAGCACCAGAGTTATTCTCTGAAGACTGTAAAGACAGGCTGCTGGCTGCTTCTGCTGCATTTCTTTCTCCCTCTTGACTGCTGTCATGTGAGCCACCTTCTGTAGCACATATTTCTGCCATGTTAGTCATTCTCTAACTAACAGTAGACCTAGGGATATTTAGTCAAGTAACCATGGCCTGAAGCTGATGAAACAAAACAAATTTTCACTCATGATCAGTTTATTATTTCAAGTATTTCATTATGATGATAGAAACCCAAAATATTACCCAAAGCAATATATATTCAATGTAACCCCTTTCAGAATCAGAGAAACATTTTTCTATAAATAGAAAATACAATATAAAATAATCTTATAATTATAACACAATAAAACATAAAAGCAACAACAAAGAACCAAAGCAGTTTTGAGACAAACAAATAAACAAAGAGGAAGTCACTGCCGTACTTAAAAACTATACCACAAACTTACAGCATTTAAACAAAAAATGATTTTGACATGTGTAGAGACAAGAGTAAGAGGGGAGAGAGTTTAACCATAGTCTTGTACTTCTAAGGAAACTGATTTGCAACAGGGCTGTTAACAAGAAATGGCATGATATGACATGACTTTGCTTCCAGGACGAGGGGATAAAAGCCAGACAGATGTCTGTGGGCTCTAGGCCAGCCCACTCTATATAGGGACATTCAAGGCAACCAGAGCTACATAGTGAGTCTCTATATCAAGCAAGGAAACAATAAAAAAAGGAGAAAAGGGAAGGGTGATAATTTTCTTAATGCTGCTTGAAAACTAGAGAATCTACATGAAAATAATAAATATGCATTTATGTCGACCATCATTTATGAAAAACAATAAAAATAGAATAAAGACTCAAGTGTAATACACGAAACATCAAAACTAGTGAAATGAAACACAGGGAAAAAGGGAAAATGTTTCAGGATAATGGACCAGGCACACACACACACACACACACACACACACACACACACACACACACACTATAATATATATATATTATATGAGTATATATATGTATATATATACTCAAATTGTTTTAAACTAAATCAAATGAACAAGAAAATCAACAAAGTGAAAAGAAAATTTAAATAATGTATAATAAATAAGGAATAATAAAATAAGGAAAATATTTGTAAATGTCACATCTGTCAAGTGTTTACTATCTAAAATCTGCAAGTAACTCTGAAACCTCAGCAGCATGTAAATATTCTGATTAAAACTTTAGGGTTAGACCTAAGCAGACAATTTCGAATAGACACAGAGGATCAACAAATATGCAAAAATAAAAAGTTCACTGTTGTTAATCATTAGCAAAGAAATCCAAGTCAAAATTTCAAAGTACATTTTCCCATAATATACTTGCTTTAAAACTATCCATGAATATAATTTTAAATTTCTCAATTTAAAGCATTTCCTTGAGTGTGAAAAGGAAGCTTGTTATTTTGTAGGTTTATGAAGTATTTAATTTGTGCTATTTGTAGGTGTATTTGCTTTACTTATAGAGTATTTAGCACAATGTCTCAAAGGACCAGGCAATGGGTCGAGCATACAGAGTACACAGGTCAGCAACAGAGCCGGACGGTGATTGTGAATGCCATTAATCCCAGCACTTGGAAGGTAGACACAGATGGGTGGATCTCTGTGAGTTCCTGGTCTACAAGAGCTAGTTCCAGGATGGCCTCCAAAGCCATATAGAAACCCTGTCTCGAAAACAAACAAACACAGGTCAGTAACAGACACCCTAGTGTGTTCCAGGACTGTGCTCAAGCATGTCCAGTTACCTAGAGAAAAGTAGAGGATGAAGCAAGACCGTAACCTGGGTGGACTCCTTTCTAGATAGAAAACAGGAAATGTTTTACATGCCTAAATATGTTAGCTCATACTTGAGACTAGAGTTAGCCATTTCTGAACATATCTCAGCAAACTACCTGATTATGGAAATAGTATACTTACAGCATTGAACTCTTTGATACATTTTATGAGAGTTAGCTTTCAAAGGAGCTGCCACAAATGTATTACTGAGCAATTTAGAGAAATTGGATAAGGTCTATTGTCACACACACTTTGTTGCTGATTTAAAATGCTCTCTCTTTGCATTTTATCCCTGTATATCAAAATGTGCTGCATATATTCAACTGCTTATGCAGGTTGATCTACAGAAGAAATCCTGTCTAGTGTAGGTGTGGCCCTACTTCTTTGAAGCCTATGTAACTAAAGCAGCAAAGTATATTGAAGAAAAGATCACTCCATGCATTCATATTTCTACTTGAATGAAAAGTACCTACATACCCAAGTCTGGAATCTATTATTCAAATGGATCTGCCAAAAACAAGACTAAAGGCAGGGTAAATGGACTTTTTGTGTACAAATTGCTAATGAAGTTCATAGCAGTTGCTTCTTGATTTCAGAATTCATGTATTTATCTAATTTTCCTCTATTGTCTTCAGTGGTCTTTAATGCTAATATATTAAAATGTGTTGTAAATTTTGTGCATTTTATTAAAATATACTTTAGTGATAGTTTAGTTTCTTCCCTGTTTATATTTTGCTAGATTTCAAAATTACTTTTCCAAGATTATTTCATTTTTATTGGGAAGCATTTAAATTCTACAGGAGTATACTATTGCAAACTTTCCTGTTAGCTTCATTATTTTTTAGAAAACTCAATAGAAATGAGCACACATAGCTTTTGTTAAAACATAGATTGTGCCTGTCAGGATGGCTAAAATAAAAAGCACCAATGAGAGTTTATGCTGGAGAGGATGTGCACTCCACTGACGGTGGGAGTGCCAACTAGTACAGCCATTTGGAAATCAGTTTGGCGGTTGTGCAGGAAAATGGTATCAGTCTACCTCAAGATCCAGCAATTCCACTCTTAGGCGTATATACAAAAGATGCACATTCATACAACAAGGAGATCTGTTCAACTATGTTCATAACAGCATTATTTTTAATAGACATAACCTAGAAGCAACCTAGATGCCCCTCAATTCAAGAACCGGAGTACAATTCAGCAGGAAAAAACAATGGAATCTTGAAATTGCAGGCAAATGAAAGAAACTAGAAGAAACCATTCTGAGTGAAGTAACCTGGTCACAAAAAGACAAACATGGTATGTACTCACTCATATATGGATAATAGACATAGAGAAAAGGAGTAGCAGCCTACAAGCCATGCTAGAGAAGCTAGGAAACAAGGAGGACCCTAAGAGAGACATACATGACCCCCAGAGAAGGGAAAAGGGACAAGATCTCCTGAGCAAATTGGGAGCATGGGAGGGGGAGGGAGTTAGAAGAAAGAGAAGGAGAGAAGAGGGGGCGAGAGGAGGACAGGAGAGAGCAGGAAGATCAAGTTAAGGGAACAATATAGGAGAATACCATAATTAGAGGGAGCCATTAGAGGTTTAAAGAGAAACCTGGCACTAGGGAAATGTCTAGAGATCTACAAGTTTGACCCCAACTAACAATCTAAGCAATAGTGGAGGGGCTACCTTTAATGCCCTTCTCCGATGATGAGATTGATGACTACTTTATATGCCCATCTAGTGCCTTCATTCAGTAGCTGATGGAAGCAAAAGCAGAGATCTATAGATAAACACAGAGCTGAACTCTAGAATCCTGTTTCAGAAAGGGAGGAGTGATGAGCAAAGGGGTCAAGACCAGGCTGGAGAAACTCACAGAGACAGCTGACCTGAGCAAGGGGGAGCTCATGGACCCCAGACTGATAGCTGGGAAACCAGCATTGGACCCCCTAAATGTCATTTTGGCATTCTGGGCAATCTATGGGGCCTCTGGTAGTAGATCAAC
Source organism: Cricetulus griseus (assembly GCF_003668045.3). Classification (NCBI taxonomy): domain Eukaryota; kingdom Metazoa; phylum Chordata; class Mammalia; order Rodentia; family Cricetidae; genus Cricetulus; species Cricetulus griseus. Next base: position 264,477,597 of record NW_023276807.1, on the reverse strand, counting down.
ATTTAACCCTAGCGTAGGAATGGACTTTGGTAATGCACTCTACATAGAGGGATACTCTCTCAACCTAGACACATAGGGGAGGGCCTAGGCCCTGCTCTAAATGATATGACAGACTTTATAGATCTCTCATGGAAGGCCTCACCCTCCCTGGGGTGCAGAAAGGTGTTGGGATATGGTGTCTGTTGGGGGGCACGGGAGGAGGGCAGGGAGAGGGCACTGGGATTGAAATGTAAAAGAAGCTTGTTTCTAATTTAAAATTGGTCTAATTACAATTATAAAAATAAAAAACCCACCAGTACAACTGACCTGAACAAGTGGGAGCTCAAGAACCCTAGACTGATAGCTGGGAAACCAGCATAAGACCAACCCAGACCCCCTGAAAGTGGGTCAGTTAGGAGACCTGGGAAGTCTATGAGGCCTCTGGTAGTGGAACAGTATTTATCCCTAGTTTATGAATGGGCATTGGGAGCTCTCTCTACACAGAGGGATACTGTCTCAGCCTAGACACATGGGACATGGCGTAGACTGTGACAGACTTTGAAGATCCCACATTGAAGGCCTCTGGGGAGCAGAAAGGGAATGGGATAGGGGGCTGGTGGGGAGCAGGGGAGGATGGGAGGGAGAGGGAACTGGGATTGACTGGGATTGAACTGGGAACTGGGAAAAGAATCTTGTTTCTAATTTAAATTTTAAAAAATGAAATTAAAAAAAACAGATTGAACACAAAGAGAGAAGGCAATTATGAAATAATATATTGAGGAAAATACCCACCTCAGGAACTCATTAAGGTAGAAATGGTTTATTAAACGTCTGTCTTCCACTTCTGTTACAGTAACAAACTATTTTAATCAGAGTGACAGAATTTTATAACAAGAAAATAACTTTACTTTATCCACTCACAGTTTTTACCCTCAGGCAAAGTAAACTTAACAATAAATCTTTTATTTAATTGCAAAAAGCCCCAACAAAATGAAACATAAAACAAGGCCAGTTTCGAATATTAAAAGTTGTTGGAAGAAACTCTACAATGAAGCAGCAGCACTTCTGGACAGACTGCATACATAATAAATAGTGAAAGTCTCTGCAGTTTGAAGTACCACAAAATATACTGTGGTAAGAGTACATTGAACAGAAGTGATAATCTATCGTTTATATTCTTTTCTTTAAAACAAAATATTCTACACTACATTTAGTCAATACACATTTTCACCAACTGATATTCCACACTCCAGTACATTTTAATAGTTTTCCAAAACACACTCAAGTGTGATAATGAGTTTGTTTGTGCCTCACAGTTCAATAGTGGTAGGATATAAAGGAGAATTCCCTGTTTGCTTAATGTGAATTTTAGAATACATAAATGGTTTCATTAAATGGAAGAAGACTATCTGTTTGAGCTGCATAGGTAAAAATAAAATATAAAAGTAAAGTTTCTAAAGTTGAATCATCAGCATTTTTCAAGCGTGTAATGAAACTGCAATTCCATCTTTATTTATGATTAATACATAAGTTAGTTTTTTAGTTAAATAAGCAAGTGCTTGTTTATGAACTTAACTCCTGAGCACTTTTTTTAGTCAAAGATAGTTTTCAGGTAATGTAACAAAAGTGAATCATTGAAATGAAATTCATATTGTCCTAAAGCAATCCTTTGATTGAATGAGAAGAAATTTCAATTTATAATACAATCACTCTTTTCAATTTTATTTCTCACAAAATGGACAATTTCATTTATTGGAAGCAGAGTACATTAAATCAATATAAGAATGTAAAAAAATCTAATGCATTCATAGTTGTAAGCTGTTTTTCCTTATATGAAAATAGATTTTTTCACATTTAGTTTATCCTTATTATGGACTTCCCTGTCCCTTCTCCTCCAAGTTCCTCCCCAGATCACCCACAACCAGATCTACATCCATAACATATATGCCAAAAATCTGTGATGTAAAAAGAGAATATATATGTATATATAATAATAAGATAAAATTTAATAAAAATAAAAGGCCTTGATAGGATATTATGAGACAAGAAATCTCCCAAGATGCCCTTGTGTTGGTTTTCTGAAGGCCATCTATTGTTGGGCATGGATCCTAGTTAGTAATGCACAGGAAACCATTCCAAACAAGAAAAAAAAACAAATTTATTATAGTTATTATTAGTATGACATCAAATTTCATCAATACTATAGCTGGTAAGATCATTGAGGCTCTTCTCTGTCATCTGCATAGTGCCTCTGGCACTATGAAAGAGAGACTGCAGGGAGCAAGCTCTAAACTCAGTCCCACATTATTTCTGTGTTCTGTATCTAAAGTACACAGGGTCTTCAAAAATCAGGTCTTACCATCTAGTTCTAGTGGTCAATCCAAAGCAAGGGCAATTGTTGTGGGATATTTTTACATTGCTTGAAGATGTATTTCTGTGACTGGTATAATAAAAAGCTGAACATCCAACAGCTGGACCAAAGGTATAGGCTGGGCTTTCCAGAAGAGAGAGAACTCTGGGAAGAAGAAAGGCAGATTTGCAGCCAGACAGGGTGAGAGTACAATAGGCATACAGAGATGAGTTATGGGATAACATAGGTTAAAAATTATGGGTTATCTGGGAGAAAAAGTAAATATATGAATTCTTAGATTGCTGAAGTCTAAGGATTTATAAAACATGCATTGATTTATAATAAATACTAAAAAAATATGGGTTAATGTAGGCTACAAGAGCTAGTTGGATTGGAAAAAAGTGTAAGCTAATGCCAAGGTTTTATACTTAACAATAAGTCTCTGCATTGTTATTTGTCATCTTGTGGCCCAAAGAAAAATCCTACTAAAGCCAATAGTCTTAAACTTGGGGCTAGAAATTCGTTTTAAAAACATGACTTCTTGGAGAAACACTATCAAGCTATCTATGCAATGTATATTCTATAAAAATTTCTTTTTGATTATGCATCTTTGGTTCTTTTTGGTTGTTTTTATTTTTGTATATTACTTTTGGAGGAATCTTCATGTTTGGTGAAATTCCCCTTGAATACCAAACATTCTCCAATTTTTCTACTAGATCCAAATTTATATCTTTTCCTTATTCAGATCTCTTCTCTATTTTTATTTAACCTGAATTTTCAATTTCCTTTAAATGCTTCCATCATGGCTCCTGTCCTCTTTTTTGTTGTGGTTTAAACAGGGAATGGAAAACACTTGACTCCTCATAGTGTGCACATATAATTGATGGGGAATAGAATTTTCTCAAATGCACGTACTAAGTATCTCAATAATATCTATTACCACTCTGCTTTCATATTCCTTCCTATCAAAAAACACATCTCCCTCCCAACCTTTTTACTTTAATATTGTTGCTTCAGTTCCTTAAAGTGTTGTCAGTAGAGTGGCCATTTTCATAAAGTTAATTCTCCTGATCTGTGAGCCTGGGAATTCTTACCATCTCCTAGTACCTTAGTCAACCTCATTGTTTTAAAGTTTTATTCTACATGATAACATCCAGCAGTTTAAGATGCTGACTCTTTTTCCATTGTGAATTTCTGTATGCTTAATACAAAAATCAGGTGTCCATAGATGTATGCATTTATGTCTGGGTCTTTAATTTGATTCCAATTATCAACCTGCTTGTCTTTTATGCCAATTCCATGCTGTTTTTATTGCTATAGCTTTGTAGCACAGCTTGAAATCAGGATGCTGATTCCTCTAAATGTTTTTTTACTGTGGAGAATTGTTTTAGCTATCCTCATTTTTTTGTTTTTTTTTTTTTTGTTTTTCCATATGAAGTTGAGTATTGACAATCCAAGTTCTGTAAAGAATTGTGTTGAAATTTTGATGGGGATTAAGTTGAACATGCACATTGCTTTTGGTAGGAGGGCCATTTTTATTGTGTTAATCCAAGCAATATATAAACATGAGGAATATTTCCATCTTCTATTTCTTCTTCAATTTCTTACTTTAAAGATTTGAAGATTTTGCCAAACAATTATACAGGACAATATTTTTAATGTGATCTTGAATTGTTTTTGCAAGTTATTTTTGTTTGTTTGTTTTTTGTTTTTGTTTTAGAATTTTTTAACTATGATCTTGAGAATGTCTATACAGTATTGTAGGGGAAGCTGTAGCCATGCCTACTTAGGGGCTGGCTACAGATATGCCTGACCACGCCCTTGCCTACAGTTTCCCCTACACAGTATCTTTTTTTCTCCATCCTTGTTTGGTTTGGGGGTAATGCTGGATTAGTCTAAAAAGAACACATGCTTGAGAGAGACCCTATATATGTAACCAATGTGGTAAAACCTTTTCACAGTCCAGCAGTCTACAAACACATGTAAAAACACATACTGGAGAGAAACCCTATGAATGACGTCAGTGTGGAAAAGCATTTTCACAACAATTCAGTCTTGTAATTCATAAAAGAACACATTCTTGAGAGATACCCTGTGAATGTAATCAATGACATAATGCCTTTGTCTGTATCACCAGTCTTTAAAATCATGAAAGAAATCATACAGTAGAGAAACCCTATTAATGTAAGCAGTATGGTAATATTGTATACTTTACATATCACAATATTCTTTGAGGCCCTGAGAAAATTTGTACTGAATGGTATCTTACTATAAAGGATTTGGTAAGATCTTCTACCAACACACATTTTGTTATACAAGATTCTGTAGAGAAAAAGGTGTCACAAGTGTCAACAATCTGCTCAAGCATTATGGTGTCTCTATTTTGCTTGCACCTCAAAACTTGTATGGAAAAATGTCCTATGAATTGTTTCATAAAATAACCATTTTGATTTCAGACTTTTCTTTAATTACATAAAAACCTCATTCTGATCAGTTGTTTTCTCTAAATTCAATGCTACATACTTGCTTTCTGTTTGGTGAACCAATTCATGATGCATGAAATCTGTTAAGACTTTAAATGCCTCAACACCTGGGTTACAGGAATGACTGCTTAGAAGAGAAAACAGTCACATGTGAAAATCTGTTTGGTTAGAGTCTTCATTTAATTTTAATTATTGATGTCAGTGTTTGTGTTTGTGAATGTTCATGCTTGTTCCCAAGAAGGTTAGAACCTTGAGCATTCATGTAGGAGGAACTCCAGATAGTCCTTACAATGAACTTGTCATAATTTTGCTCATCCATATATCTAACGATGTTCATATTTTAAATTATTTTTGTATCACTTTGATGTAAGATAATAGGGAAGAACACATGGAAGAGGAAACCCAATTCATGTAAACTATCTGATAGAGACTTCATACTTGTCTTAAGTTTCAAGAAAAAATTATTTTGTGTGAAAAAAAGAATATCTAGGACATATTAAAATAAATGATCAATTTATCTAATGCTCAGAGAAATATCGGCTAAAACAAAAATGTGATAACATCTATCGTAATAAAAAAGATAAATAGTAACAACTGCTGGCAAGTAAGTGCAGAAAGTGTAGACACAGACCCTTGTTGTCAGGAATAGAAATGACTGCTTTCTTTTTCCATATTTCATTTATATAAATGCTCCACTTGAAAATGCTGACAAAACAGTAAAGTTGTATTAATTTAGCTATGGTTATTTATGATTACAGTTGACTTTCAATATGTACTGGCTAGTTTAATGTAAACTTGACACTACCTGCTGTCATCAGGTAGGAAATGGCCTTAACTGAGAAAATTACTCCTTAAGATCAGGCTGCAGGCAAGCATAAAGGTTATTTTCTTAAAAAGCGACAGATATATGAAGGTCAAGCCCATTAGGGGTGGTATCAACCTGAGCTGGTGGTCCTGGGTTCTTTTTTTTCAATTTTGTAATTTCTTTTTTTTTTAATTTGAATTAGAAACAAGATTGCTTTACATGTCAATCCCAGTTCCCACTCCCTCCCCTCCTCCCCAACAACCCTCCCAACTAATACCCTACCTATCACATATCATTTCTGCTCCCCAGGGAGGGTTAGGCCTTCCATAGTAGGTCATCAGGAGTCTATCATTAACTTTGGGATAGGGCCTAGGCCACCCCCGTGTGTGTTGGCTCAGGGAGTATTCCTCTATGTAGAATGGGTTCCCAAAGTCCACACCTATGTTAGGGATAAGTACTGAACCACTACAGGAGGTCCCGTAAATTTCCGAGGTCTCCTCACAGAAACCCACATTCCTGGGGTCTGGATCAGTCCCATGCTGGTTTCCCATCTATCAGTCTGGGGAACAAGAGCTCCTCGTTGTTGTTCAGGTCAGCTGTTTCTGTGGGTTTCACCAGCCTGGCCTGGAAACCTTTGCCCATCATTCATTCTTCTCTGCAACTGGATTCCAGTTCAGTTCAGTGTTTAGCTGTGGGTGTCTGCTTCTACTTCCACCAGCTGCTGGCTGAAGGCTATAGGATGGCACATAAAACAGTCATCAATCTCACTATCAGAGGAGGGCATTTAAGGTATCCTCTCCTGATGGGAAATGTACTACTGTGAATGTTTATCTTATTGATTGTTAAATAAAATATTGTTTGGCCAATGAGACAGGAAGTTAGACAGGACTAGAAGTCAAAGAGGATTGTGGGAAATGTAGTAGAGAAGTGTGATCCAGGCAGGAAGTGACTCATATTTAAAAGAAGGAGAAACAGGAAGCGCCCCTTTTTCCCCTTCCTCCTCCAGCGCCAGGATGTGAGCCATCGGCAAGGAGGGAGCCAATAAGGCGTCTGATAAGTCTTATAAAATATATAGATTTATGATAATTGAGACTGAGCTAACAGATGAGGAATCCTAGTCATTGGCCAAGCAGCATTGTACCTAATACAAGTTTCTGTGAATTTATTTGGGCCTAACTCGTGCAGGTGGCTAACGTAAAGCTCACATGTGGTGGTGGGGCTCAGCGGCTTTTGGCAGAAAGATTTATCGTAAGACTCTCCTCTGTTGCTTAGATTGTTAGCTGGTGTCATCTTTGTAGACCTCCAGACCTTTCCCTAGTGCCTGATTTCTCTGTAAACCTAAAATGTCTCCTTGTATTATGGTATCTCCTTTCTTGTTTTTTTTCTATTCTTCCCCCGACTCAACCTTTCTGCTCCCTCATGTTCTCCTCACCCCTCCTCTTCTCCCCTTCTCACTCTCCTATCTTCCTCTTCCCTCCTCTCTTGCTCCCAATTTGCTCAGGAGTTCTTGTCCCTTTCCCCTTCTCCAGGGGACCATGGTCCTGGGTTCTATTAGGAAGCAAGTTGAGCAACCCATGAAGAACAAGTCAGTAAGGAGCACTGGTCCATGGCCTCTGCCAGGTTTCTGCTCCACTAAGATTCCTGTCTTGACTTGCTCACTGATGAAGATGATGATGAAGCACAAGCCAAATAAATCCCTTGTTCCCCAAGTTGCATGTTGGCGTGGTGTTTCATCACAGCGACAATAACCTTGACTAAGGCAGAATCCCTTATTTTAATATATAATGGAAGGAAAAATTTGTTTTGTACATGTATTATCTACTGATGCCCTTATTTAAAGTTTTATGTAGTTTTGTTTAAGACTTCTTTTTTCTACAAAAATGCCCTTATGATCTTCACATTATTTTTATAGTTTTAATATAGATATGATTACATATGTATGCGCATATGGGTTTTACCTGTATATATGTGTACTGCATGAATGTCTTGTGCTCCAAAAGAACACAATAAGGTATCAGGTTGCCTGGAATTGGAGTTACAAATTGTTATGAGCTGTCATGTGGGTGCTGTGAACTGAGCCCAGGTGTTATGCAAGAGAAATAAATTCTCTTAACTAAGAGTCAACACTCCACTTACAATTCATATGAATATAGAAATTTAGTTTAGTACCAAATCTTTAAAAAACTAAGATACTATGTGTTGGATTATTGTTGACACATAATTTTTATAACTATAAGTAAATATATAGTGCTGGTACCATTATGGGAAGCTATGTTTGTGCCTTTTCTCAATAATTGAAGCCAGATAAACTCATGCCAAAATCACTTTGATAATTAAATGCTAATAATTTTGGAAATTCTTATGTAATTCACCCATAAGTAATATCTTCTGAGCAAATTGGGAGCATGGGTGGAGGGGGAGGGAACTAGGAGAATGAGAAGGGGAGAAGAGGATGGGTGAGCAAGACATGATGGGACAGGTAGGTTGAGTTGGGGGAAGAACAGAAGAGAGCAAGATAAGAGATAATATAATAGAGGGAGACACTAAGTTCAAAGAGAAATCAGGCACTAGGGAAATGTCTGGGGAGTTACAAAGATGACACCAACTAACAATCTAAACAACAGGGGAGAGGCTACCTTAAATGCCCTCTCCTGATAATGAGATTGATGCCTAATTCATATGCCATTGTATAGCCCTCATCCAGCAGCTGCTGGAAGTAGAAGCAGACACCCACAGCTAAACCCTGGAATGAAGTGAATTCCAGTTGCAAAGAAGGAGGGCAGATGAGCATATGGATCCATACCAGGCTGATGAAACCTACAGAAACAACTGATCTGAACAAGGGAAAACTCTTGGTCCCCAGGCTGATAGCTGGGAAACCAGCATGGGACTAATCCAGATACCCTGAATGTAGGTGTCAGTGAGGAGAACTTGGAAATCTATGTGGCCTCTTGTAGTGGATCCGTACTTATAGCTACCATTGGAATGGACTTTAGGAGCCCATTCCACATGGAGGGATACTCCCTGAGCCTAGACAAAAAGGGGGTGGGCCTAAGCCCTATCCACAAATATATGACAGATTTTGAAGACCCCCCTATGGAAAGCCTCACCCTCCCTGGGGAACAGAAAAGATAAGGGCTAGGTAGGGTGCTAGTTGGGGATAGCAGGGGAGGAGGGGAGAGAGAGGGACCTGGGATTGACATCCAAAATAATTTTCTTTCTAATAAAAAAGGAAAAAATGTATAAAACTGTAAAATAATATTTTGAAGACTAGTTTGAAAATGAAAGCCATTTGCATTAGCATACATATCTTTTTAACTATATAAATTACTATAAACACTTGCATTACAAAATCTCTAAATATACTAGATTCAAAGTCTGGTTTTTGTTTTTTTAAATCAATTTGTTAATTTAAATAAAAAACAATATTATTTTACATACCAATCCCAGTTCCCTCTCCCTCCTGTCGTCCCTCTCCCCCCACCATCTCCTATTCCCCCCTTATCCACTCCTCAGAGAGGGTGAGGCCTCCCATTGGGGATCATACCCCTGTTTCTAGGCTGAGAGAGTAACCCTCCACAGAGAATGTGAAAAAAAAATATAATATATATATATATATATATATATATATATATATATATATTATGTATGTTGTCTGTGTGTGTGTCCATATAATGAATATACACATATCCAATTATTAAAGAATAATGTCATAGTCTGACTTCATGAGTGCATCTGTGCTGTTTCATCTGGAAAACTCTGGATTTTTGAAGTCATTTTGGCCCTTAGGATATTTTCCTCCTGTCTTCTGCATCATTTTGGGCCTTAGGTGAGACTAAAAAAAATTAAGCCAGACAAAATGCAATCGCACAGGAAAAGATGAAGAGAAAATGTCTCAACTCTAACCAAATATCTATTTGCAATTGATGGCTTCTGGGAGAAGGAATATCAGTTTTCTTCAACATTGTGACATTGGGTTCATCAACCAAACTCCAGATCAGACCCCATACTTGGGAGCATTTGGCAAACACAGATTTGATTCTTTTTCTTTTGTGCTTTGTTTTGATTTGTTTTGTTTTGTTTGTTTGTTGTTGTTGTTGTTGTTCTGTTTTCTGAGACAGGGCTTCTCTGCAGCTTTTGAGCCTGTCCTAGAACTTGCTCTGTAGACCAGGCTAACCTTGAACTCACAAAGGTCTGCCTGAGTCTCTCTGCCTCCTCAGTGCTGGGATCAAAGGAATATGCCACCACTGCCTGGCTTATTCTGTTTGTTTTTAAGAACAATAAAGAATATGAAGTTGTGTAGGTAGCAGGAGTTGGGGGGTGTGAATAAAAAGAAATCCTCAAAGAACAAATAAAAAAACATTAAATCCCATGGTGTAATACATAGAAAATAAGTGAAAAACTAAGGATTATTTTGCAAAGTATGGACATATTAGTGAATATTTACTGACATGTAAAGTATATGTGTGTATCTTCATGCACATTCTATTATGTCTATTTCCAACCAAATTATGAGAATTGAACCCAATGTACCAAGACAAAATTACTTATTCTATCTTTGCAATTTTACTTATCTATCATCTTCTTGGCTCCAAAGCTAACAAACAAGATATCAAGGGATGGCAATAAATAAAAAATTATTAAAAACTGAAATAAATAAAAGAAAATAGCACTATCAATGCATTACAGAACATTATGTTTTCTTTACTTTCCCTCCAGTCTTTAGGAACTTTTCATGTAATTAGAAATATTCAAAATATTGATGCACAAACTACCGATTTTGCTAAAAAAAAAGGTTATCTCAGAATCATATACCACAAAACACCAAATTGTAGAAATAAGGAATGTAGTATCAATTACAAAAGATGATGTTTTTAGTTATTAAATTACAAGGCTTTAGGTTTAAGAGGTTATAGAAAATCACAACCAATATGTACTCCTGGTGATGGAGTTTTTAAGAATGTCCATTTTTCTTTTCATTTTGTCACTATACTTGTAGTACATTTATCATAACTGTACCAATGCTTATGAAAATTATTTTTATGTTTGAACTATCAAGGATTCATCAGAAATAAGTGTTAGCTCATTTCATCCTTCAGAAATTGCATTGACTTCAACCAAGTGTGATTTAAGGAAGTAAGTCTGAAGGAAACAAAAGAAAGAAATGGAATGAGTGGTGAATAGAAATTCATTCGTATGAAATCTTACTAAGGACATATTCTGGAGCTAAACTTGGATCCTTTGGACCCTATGAAATCACAGCAAGTTCCTGTGCTGATTCTATAAGGCAGATTATACTAGGGAGTGGTGGCTTAAGCAGTCACCACAGGCTGCAGATCCAGCATCTAAGTTCTATCACCCACTTGATTAATTTAAGACCTTTAGTCCATTAATCCACATACCAAAACCTATTCTTACTGTAAAATACACTAAAATAGCTATTATCTTTAAGTTATCTTAGCTGTCTAAGAAATTAATTAAAATATATAAATCATGGGCTACGGCTACATATTTGTAAAGTAAAAATTGAAAAGTAGTGGTATCTACTGTAAAATGTTCCCCCTAATTGCCCTGTTATTCTTTGCTCACGTGACTGGCAAATGTAGACATATTTGCTGATTTTAAGCTTGACTTTTGTCTGGCTTCTTGGGAAGCTATTGAAGAATTAAAATACTTCCACTGAAAAGCTAAACTATTCATTTGTCACTTTCTCATCAAATGTTGAGAATTCAGAGGGCTTAAAATTATGTGTGAGCCATCTGAGTACTTTTGAAATTGCTGGTTTGAAATTTCCCTGATCTAGTTCTGATCATGACATATTTGGTTATGCTAGAACTGTTTAGGACCCCAACCACCCACCCCTATTTATGGGCAGTATAGACTGAAATCACTGGTTTACTGGAAAGCAGTGGGGGTGGGGACATGAAGCTGGGAAGTTGATGGGGCCAGGAGGAGAGCTGAGTGAAAAAGTGGAAGGTTAGATGTGACCACATCTCATTTACATGTGTGAAATTCACAGCAAGTGTTAGTTTTCTAAAAGAACAGCCCTGTGCAGACAATAGTGACAAGTTCTAAGCTTGTCATACAAGTTCACTTTGGAAGGATGTAGAGACCCACACAGTCAAGAGGGTTCTTCTCCGGAGGGCTCCATGTGTGACTGTACCATAAGGTCTTTACAAGAATACACTCAAAAATGCAAGAATTAATAGTTTAGAAAAAAACACATCCTTTCTGATGGACTTGGAAGTATGCCTGGCCTATGACAGACTCTGAAGACCCTCTGTGGAAGGCATCACCCTTCCTGGGAAGCAGAAATGGTATGGGATAGGTAGGATGCTAGTTGCAGGGGGCGGGCAGGGGAGGAGGAGAGGCAACGGGAACTGGGATTTACATGCAAAATAACCTTGTTTCTAACTTAAAACATGGAGAGAAAAAATAAAAATAAAAAATAAAAATACATGAATTAAAATACACACAGAGTCAGAAAATACCTAAATCACAGCAGACTTGCTGTACAAAATTAAACTGGTATAACTCTACTGGGACAAAGAAAATTGAATAAAGGCACCATCGGTGACAGTGACCTGGGAGATACTGATGCCCTGCAAAGAAACTCATTTTGCTTTACTTGGGAAGGGAATATTTGAACTGGAAGTTTTAAAAATAAATCACTTCACTTAGTGAGTAAAAATGTATGGTATACAAGTCTAGCCAGAGGCATCAAACTAAGAGCTTGGCATCAAACTCCCTCAGCTGTAAAATCATCTTGTTGATGTTAATAATGTAACAGTTAGGTCATACCAGGAAATAAATAAACTCAGACTTTATTAAAGAACTTTTGCTTTTTTATTATTTTTTCTCATGGAACAATAAAAAAGAACATCAGCTATACATTGTCGTCTGGCTAGAATCACAGATACATATGTTGCAGATATATATATTTAAAACTCCATAGGAGGTTTTATAAATTTTGCAGTCAAACAGTAACCTACTAAAAGGAACATCAGCAGGTGGCCTTTCCTGAGCCAGTTTGAATGGAGAGACACTTTCTACAACACTAGATGGGAGATGTAGAATACTGCTAACATCCCAATTATGATTATTAAAATGCTCTATTGATTCCTGGTAATGACCAAACATTTGCAGATTGATTTCATTGCCAGAACATGGCATTCTGATATTTGCTATCACAATTCATATGTGTATCTTTATTTGTGTTCAATATATATGAAAACAATTAATTTCATTTATTTTCTTAAACCAGCTCATCAGGAAATGATTCAGACATTGTATGTAGGTTCTAGGTAGCCCAGGATTTCAGTTTGCTTTGGGCGAAACTATTACAAATGGATGTTCACTATTTTCACTTTCTCTCCTTTAGCTGTTTAGAAAGTAATTTGTGAGATAACACTAGAGACACTTTCAAAGAGGATGCTGTCCACATGTCCTCAGCACCAATAGCAACCCAATTAAGAAAAAGAGCTTCTTACGCTATGTCTAAAATCATGGATTTATTTAGTGCTTTTCCTTGTGTTCTCCATTCTACAGGGAGGATTGCTGTCTAGTAGGGAAGTGAATTGGAGAGTTCAGAATTTAAATCAAAATCACAATTAATTGTTGTGGCTCTTAGAGGACATCACTGAATAATGTTGTCGTTAACATCCTCGGACTTCCCATAGTACTTGAGTTTTATCAGTTCTCATTTGGGAGTAGATCTGAACTTTAATCATCTGTCTACCTTCATGGAGATGCTTTTCTTTGTATTTCTTTAATAAAATTTATCCAGACATTAGATGATTCTTAAGTGACAGATTCTAATAACCCAAGTTGTAGCTGCACTGATATGTACTGCAAAACCTGTTCATATGATTATTTTAGTATTCTCAGCTCTGAATTCATTCTCTTACAATTTTTAATACAGGTGTCTGTTTGTATTTACATGAGCACATCTGCTGCCTATGTCAAGAATCATTTAATGCCTTTGACATTTTCTATGCTGTGTCTCTACACACATATAAATGTATAAAGTCAAGCTTCCACATTTCAATGAGGAAACTACTAAAACCCACCTTGTTCTGCAATACAGCAAGTATAGAATATGTATAATTGCTAAATTCTGCTAAAAACATCAATATTCTTACAAATCACGCCCTTCATAAAATACCTCTAATATGAAGGCAGAAGAATTGTGAGGGCATGCTGAATTAAAGGAGCCCTCTATGCAATGCTGGATGCATTCCAGGTAGTTCATGGACACAATGTTCAGATTTCTCTATCATCCCTGAGTTTGACCTTGAGGTGACATGGAGTAGAGCCAGCACACAGGCCTTGTTCTCAGTGTGTACCTTTGCCCTGAGAGTTTCTGGGCCACTCTGTGCTACTGTGCTCCTGTCACACAGAAGTGGGGAAATGAAGCACAGAAGACTGTGGAAAGTCTAAGTAGTATTTAGGAATTTTTCAGAGAAGATTGAAGTTTCTGTTATCTTATAGTTTCTAGTGTAAGTGGCTTGAGATCAAGTCTGACTTCATTATTATTCCTGCCAAGATATAAGTTAGGAATGGCACAGCGTTTCTTTTGTCTCACTCTCCCCTATGTTGGTTACATTTCATGACTGCTAGTCTCATTGCAGTAACATGTTGATAGAAGGTTATTTCAAGCAAACACTTCACCTTAACTGTGCAATTATTAAGCCAGGAAAGAAGATTGATTTAGAATTTTCCAGAAACATAACACTTCTTACTGTGATAATCACAAGAATATGTGCCAAAAATAAAGAGAAATAAAAAGAAATGCAGAAGTCATTATAGAAAATTGTGTGCAGTATGATTTACAAAAGATTTTCTGCTCTTTTTACTTTCCTTAACTTAATGAGATTTGTAATGCAAATTTTAAACACAAAAATTATCAGCATAAAAATATTAGGTTGGCAAAACAGTGTAAAAATCATGCTAACTCAACAAAGATAGGCATAATTAACATATTACTTTGAGAGATCCATAATATGCTCTGTGACATAATGAGAATAACAGCCAGCAGTTTGACAGTATCTCGCAAAATTCTCCCATTGCATCAAAATACTTTCAAAATAGCTTTCTTGACAATGTTTAATCTTATTGAAGTGATATGCTCAGTCATCTTCAAGAATAAATTCCATTTCAGAGTATGATAAAAAAAATCACTAAAATATCTATCATCATTGGAATCAAGGATTCAGAATATAATTTATCTTCTTAGATAGGAATATCAATTCTAGATGGCAATGACCTGAATTCTTAGCTATCTTATTTTACAAAAGAAAGAAGATGCAGTGCATCCTAAGACTCAAGACGATAGAAGTGTCTGCAAACTGGTCTACAGCCAAGATTTACTTTTTGACCTTGGGCAAGATATCTTTACCAAACCAAATGTGAGCAGCTCCCAGTACATAAGGAGTTTGGACCAAATAAATTCTGACAAGTGACCCTTATATCACTCTTTCAAATCAGTTCTGTTGAGGTTGACTTTAAATATTTGGTAATATGATCAGAAATTATTTAATCCTTACAAATCGCTATGTGACTTGACAATGCTTTGGCTTTTTGTTGCATAATTCTTTTGGGAGGGCTGTCATTTGTGGGCAAAATGTTTGTGGTTGCCAGCAGCAGTGTTGATCAAAAAGCATCAGTCAAAAACTCACACCATATTTTCAATCGCTCCTTGGAGGCAGTCTCCCTTACATCAGACCCACTGCTGTAAATGAGGGGGACACTGGGGTGGTGTTATGGGGTCACAAGTCTCCACTGAATTTCCTATCTTAGAAAACTTAAAAGAAATTGATGGTAAATGTAAGCCAGACCTTAGATACACTCCCTGTTCTTAAAATTTCAAAGAGAATTTTGGAAAATACCATTGCACAGCCATGTGGTTTGTATATAAACCTGTAACACCTTCCCCTATGATGTAATTTTTCACTACTCTAGAGACTGAGCTCTATTTTCTGTTTAAAGTAGTCAATCACTGTGTAACCCTTACAATGCAATAATGTAATTCAATTACGATGATCCTCGGAGTGCAATGATATATTACTGATTAAAAATCTATCTTTGCCTATATATATAGGATAATAGTTTCTTTAATTTAATCACTTAATCACATTTTATCTTCTTTCTTTTTAAGACAGGGTTTCCCACTGAACATGAAAGAAGCCCATCCATTTAGCTACACTGGCTCTCTAGCAAGCTCAAGGGGCATGACTCTACTCCATAAGTCCTGGGTCATAGGCTTGCACAGCCACTCATTCCTTTTTATGCACCTACTAGGGATTTAACCTCAGTGCCTCAAGCTTGCACTGCAGGCATTTTACTGATAGCCTGTTGAAGTCTCATGTCAAAAATGATACTTGATTTCCCATTTTCTTCCTTTCTGCTCTTAAAAACAAATCCTAAACTATTTTCCTGAGTGGCTGCATCTTCCTTTCCAGTATATGTTTATTGTGTACAGATTAGCATCTAAGGATATATTGTGTTTCTTTTTGAATTAATTAACCCAACAATAAGAGAAAGAACTCATTAGCAGCACTGTACTATGTCATTAGGAGTAATTTTATTCCTATGTCTCTTTAGAGCAGATCATCATGGAACCCATGTTTCTTGTGAGCTTTTTGTTTTATTTTTGGTATATTTTGTTTCACTAATGAATTGTTTTTTCTTTTTTACATTTTGTTTCTTTTGATTTTCATTCTTTTTTTTGAGATGCAGAGATGAAAAATGGAGTTTGTTGATTAGGGAGTTGGGGAGATTCTGGGAGAAGTTGTAGGTTTGGAAAGAATATGTTCAAACTATATTAAAAATTTGAAATAAAACTGTTAATTATAAACAACAAATTTTCATAATATCTTAGAAATAGGCTACCATTTCAACCTATGTCGTATTAATAAAGTAAAAATGTATTGTTAATATTATAAAGTATCACTGTCCTTTAGAGATAACATTGACAAAACTGTAGAACTCCGCTAAATGGAACAAAACTTTCATTATGTGGATAGCTTATAAAAATGCCAGAAACTCAGAATTCTAACAATATGAGAAGTGCTAATACTAATTCAAATCACAAGCTTGGTAGGCTGAGGGAGTTACCGATTAATGTAAACAATACAAAGTGATGTGAGCCTTTGATAATTATTCTATCACAACTGTAGAACGCTTTACCTGTAGTCAAAATAGATTAAGCAATCTGCAGTGTGGTCACTCTGCTGGTACTATTTTCCTCCATGCTGACATCTAGGAGCTGTACTGACTCCTACTACTGCTTCACTATAAATTCAATTTAATCCTTTATGATGTTGATTAACCCTGAAATGCTAAGGTGTTACTGAATATTTGCATATATTTTTCATTGAATGTTTACTACATAAAAAAACAACTGTTTGCATGCTTTAATACATATAGTAAATATCAGTATATATGCTTGTATTTAAACATATTTTCCATATGTATTTGCATTCTTATCTGTACAATATATATATATATATATATATATATATACTTATTTGCATATATATATGTGTGTGTGTGTATGTGTGTGTATGCTCAAGTTTTTTGCTAACTTTTTAAAATATAACCATTTTATGTGTTTATATGTCACAATTTGATATTTTAATATCTGTGTATGTTGTGTAAGGACAGAAAATGTAATTAGTATCAAAAACTTCAAACACATTTATTGCACCTCTGTTTTGGTAAAATTTATTATTGTTTGTTGTTCATGACTTTGTTTGCAATAAAAACAACCATCTGAGACATACCAGGAACTGACGAACAGTGTTAAGCCTTACCATATAACTTAATAAGTGTATTATTTCATTATTGAAACAATTGCATATTTCCAATGAAGATCTATAGCAAATTGCAGCTAATTTTCTCCTTCCACGTGAAGACAGTTTTACATTGTAATTGAGTGTGTCTTTAGCTCATGGTAATCCTCCTGCCTCAGTCTCTTAAGTATTGCGATTACAAGCATGCATTACCAGACCTTGCTCTCATAGAAGGTAGGATTGTATCTGGAAATTTGTACCCTCTCGTGGTATCTCAATTGGCCTCTTCTCACATGGCTACTAGCCCAATTTATATACATGCTTCATGATTTCACAGAAGAATCTAAAAGACTGATTTATTATATATCCTGGAAGGATATACAATTGTAGGTCTTAAATATTTTCCTTATTTGTACAGATTCAGTTTATTCTTATAAAATAAATCCATAGCAGTTTTATTTGTGTTCAGGACCTGAAACCAACCTAGATGTCCCTCAAGTGAGGAATGGATGAACAAAATTTGGTACATTTATACAATAAAATATTACTTAGCTGTTAAAAACAAGGAAACCATGAAATATGAAGAAATACATATGGAACTAGAAAAAAAATCATCCTGAGTGATTTAACTCAGACTGAGAAAGACAAGGTATGTACACACTCATAATTGGATATTATCTGTAAATCAATGGGTAGCCATGTTACAGTCCACAAATCCAGGGACACTAGTTAACAAGGAGTGTTTGGGGATTCTTATTGTTTGTTTTATTTTTATGTGTATGTGTGTTTTGCTACATCTATCCATGTGTCCCCCTTTAAATGCTTTAAATGCTTGATGCCCATAAGAAACAGAAGTTGCAGAATACTCTGGAAGTGGAGTCACAGCTAGTTGTGAGCCATCACATGTGTTATGGGAGTTAAACTTGGGTCTTCAGGGACAGCAGTCTTTTCTTAACTACTGAGCCATTTTCACACACCCTTGATACCTTGTTTCTTAATGTCTATACTGACTTTCAGTAAAGATTTGCTATACTATATTGATTTGCCATAATTTGACTAACTGGTAACAAACTGTCTAACTACATTTCCTCATCTGTATTAAAAGACTAGTCAGGATTTTGATAATGTGTAAGTCAAGCCTGATATTATGTTTATCAAATACATTTTTATAGATTTTAGTGGGTGTTATAAAAGTGGATTTCTCAGACTTTACACAGCATATATTTGGAGGTCATTTAAGAAGCAAGCCACACTCAAGGTACTGACCTGCAGAAATGATAAGATGGTAAATACCTACTCCTCCTAATTAAAAAAATAAATTTATTCATTTGGTGTGTACACGTGTTGGGGCAATGGACACATGCGTGCCATGACACCTGTGTAGAAGTCAAAATACAAGTTCTGGGAGTCAGACTTTCCTTCTATTATATTGGTACTGGGGATCAAACTCAAGTCTCCAGACTTAATGACAAACACCTTTAAAGTCTGAATCATCATCTTGGCACACAAATACCTACTCTTAAACAGCTAAAATTTTTGAATATCAGTCACATTATATGAGAAATAATGTTTATGTCATTATATATAATTTTATGCATTATACATAAAGAATATATATGATTCTAGAATAAAATTGAAAAGATAACATTGTATAGTATAACAAGCTTTGATGAGACTTTTTTTTTAAAGAAGGTAACAAATTTGTGTCTATCAAATTACTCTCAAATAAAGAAAAAATCATGGGAAATAAGCCTGGGGAGATGGAATACATTCAGACTCAAGAGATGAGTAACCTTGGGAGAGATTTAGTTAGCTAATTGACACATTATTTATCATTGCAATAGGAGATAATTAAGAAGAAAGTGTGATTTTTTAATTTCTCTCAGTGAGGGCAATTACAAAAGCCATTATCTCGCTAGGAATTTTACCAGGAGTTCCCTGTTACTATACTCATTGTGATAATGTAACAAATGATACATGGCAAAAGTATGCTCTTCTATCGCTGTGTAAATGGGGGATGCTGACAACAGCGAAGTGAGATCCCAATAAGGAGGCATTTATGTGCCATACTTGTCTATAAGTTGCCATGTGTGAAGAAATCTCCTCTTACCATGGTTTTCAATATTGAGTGAGAATTCAGAAATGCTTTTTAGGAATAGTAAAACTTCACATAATTTTAAAAACTCATTTTCAAAAACACTAATTAAAGTCACCTATTTATGACTTTAATTTACATGCAGGACAGTGAATACCAAAGATGAACAACTTAAGGTAAGTAGACCCCAGGGAAGTTGTTACCCAGAAAAAAATATAATAAGAGAGCAATATCCTCACATTATTTGTTGCAGATCATGGGTACAAGTCTGGAGAAGGCTCTGTGCCAAGATGGCACAATGACAAACCTAGAGGTTTGATACTGGATTCCATTTTGCAGTAGGACTTTGCTAGTTGCCTTTGGGATGGAAACAACGGATAAAACCCAAATAGGAAACGTCATTAGCACTTTTTAAAAAGTTATTTAATTATGCAGCAACCTATTAGTATTTCCTCATCTGCTGTCATAGGATATTCTGGTTAAACATCAATGTCACAAAGTAAGCATATGCAGACTCAAGCAGAGCCTCTGACTCTTCTTCACGCTAGAATTTTAATATGGTAGCTGCTTGGGTAAAACTAACCCAATAAATGTTAGAATGGAAGAGATGTACTTACAATTGAATTCTGTGCTGCTGCTAAAGGTCCTACTGCAGCCAGAGACAGTGTTGCTGTCCATGGCCTATGTTATCTGTACCAAAGGTCTGGCAGATATCTATGGTCTGTACTGCCACTTGAATTCATCGGCCCTCCTGCTGCCAGGAGCCGAGTTTGTGTGGGTGGCCTCTACTGCCATGTGAGGCCATGTTGATGTCCTTGGCCTGTGCTGCACCAAGGGTTATGCTGCTGTCTCTGGCCCATGCTACAGCAGAGAGTGAGGTGGATGCCCCAGGTCTGTACTGCTACTGAAAACCATGCAGAGGTCCATGTCAAGTATTGATTGATGCTGGCAGCCATGTGGATGTTCACGGCCTGTGCTGTCACCAAAATCTAAGTGGAAGTGCATTATCCATGTTCCCACTGACTATATAGAGCAAGGAAGCTACTTTTGCAGTGACATCAATGACTTCAGACTCACAGTTGAGAAAGAGGGACATAGAAGGCTTCTGTGACAATCCTTACGATGCTGTAACAGCCTAATCAGGAAACCATTAAAGAGAACTCTTAAAAACTCTGATAAGGATGCTGGAGCATAGCTCTCCACAATGGTTGGGCTGTGCAGGTGAGGAAGGATTTCTTTTCGTTAAGATGCTGGCTACTGGGAGTTTGACAATGCTCCAGTGAGTATGTAGACAACATAAATTGGACTTGTTGTTTTTTTTTTTTCTTTACGGGGGATGGGGTCACAAGCTTTGGGAACAAATCTGTAAAGACTAGGAAATGAGTGTGATTGGAGACTATTGCATGAAATCCTTAAATAATCAATAGAAATATTATATTGCAAAAAATCAGCAGAGGAAAAAAAACTACTTGTGTGTGTCTCGGATTTGTGGTGGAGTTATTTGGAAATAAATTTACCCAAAAGGAGCTATCAAGTATTGAGAGTGATGTCCTTCCAGATTATACTTCCATCATCTGTGAAAACATATTTTGATACTCTTTATTCATCATTATGATAGTGTCATATTTGAACACATCAAGATGTATAACAGGTATAAAATATTGAATTTGATCAAAATTATAATTTTGTTTGAAATATTCATGATATAACTCTTCTACCCTATGGGACAATTTGATGTTACATCAAAGAAGATTATAGACCAATTTGATTGTTTGTGATATATAAAGTAAGCTTGTGTTTGTTGATTATCACTGTCAGGTACCATTTTAAGACCTTAATGTATATATCAAAGCATCATCCTAGCAACACAGATTTATATTTCAGCCACTTGGATTCTATTCAGACTTATGTTTCAGAAAGGAAAATAAACATCTGGAAAAGTTTCTCCTGTTGAAGAGACAGAGAGATTACCTAGCTTGACATCATGCAAGTAGACAAGGTAATCAATATTACATGTCTAAATGATTTTTGGTTTGATACGAAGTAGTAGAATAATAGTAATTAAACATGGCATTTTATTTCCAAAATCATTAGTACAGCAAGCAATTTCTCAAAAAAGATGCCCACTTAATCAACATATAATGAAAAGCTTCATGCCCAGCTGTAAGCCAGTAACAGGACTGAAGATCTGTCTATCCCAAATTGTCAGTGACTGCATAATATTTTGGAAATATGTTCTGCCCGGCAATGAGTTCTGAGAGTTCTACTGTCTTTTAGATGTTGGATGATTGCCACAACTTGGACTGGCTTCTGTGGGGAATGGCTCCTTTCTTAATAATAAAAGACTTTGGCCAGGTGAATTTACACCCACCCTGAGGGCTAGTGAGACATGCTGGTGTGGGGTACCTGAGGGCTTGAGTACATGCTACTTAAGAAGTGTCTCTAGAATTAAGGGAAATATCTGTGATCAGCCCTTTGTACATGATAATAAATGTGTACTACCATTGCCCCCACCTTTGGATGGTTACGTAAGATGATGCAACAATAAACCATGGCATTCAGTATTTATTGGGAACCCTCCTGTTGTTACCAGATATGTCTGTCTTGTCTTTAATGACATTGGGTAGTTAGCCTATGCCTCATCCACACTCCTCCACTCAGAGTTGGACTCAGGGCTGTTCAACTGGTTCTGATCAAGCCTAACGACATCAGTCTAAATTAGATGGCCCCTGCAGCGTGGGACTAATACAGACCGGACCACGACACCAATTCTAACCTCACTGCATCTAAAAGCATTTACTTATCTAATTCCTAGCACTCTATCCCATTTTTCTTTTATAATATCCACATCATTCCATCTGAATTCGTTTAGGCATTACCATAGGAGTGCCATTTTCCTACATGAAGCTTTTTCTTGTTTTGTATTATTTAATATTATTGTATGGTTTCTTCATCATAAAATATGTGAAGAACACTGTTGTAGGGACATTAACTCCACTTCATTTTAGAGAAATGACAAACTTCCCATAAGCATACAGGTCCCTTAGAAGACATTTTTCTTGTCTGATTGACACATACTAAAATGTAGAAAGTCTAATTTCATAGAAAACATAAAGTAATTTATGTTCTTTAGGAGTTTCCCAAAATGGTTGTAAAAATATAAGAATACCAGGAGTTTCAGTCAAAATAGTATCATAATTCATCACATATCCTGTAATTTATTGTTGTAGTTTACCTAATGTTGGTTGTTACACTGATGTTTTCTGATCAGAATCTAAAGTGAATTTCTTTTTTGCCTCGTTAAGTTATCCCATTGCACAATTACTAATTGAATAGTGTCAGCTCCTTAGATTTCTTTGGCTTATTGCACTTCCACACATATATTAGAATCAATTATCTTATTCCAAAACATATTTTAATAATGCATAAATCCAGAAAGCATTTTTAAAAAATTATCACTAAAGACATTGCACAAGCTAATGTAAGGCTGGATGGCAATAGCAATTGTACTTAGCTCATTTTAATATTTATTTCTTTGTAGAGTGAATATTATAAATTAGTTTTATTCCTAACCACTATCCTTTGTTATGCTATTGTGAATGGCTTCAGTTTATAATCTTACTTTTATCATTAGTTAATGGAATATTAAAACTCATACATTAATATTTTATTAAGCAGACTTCAGAAGGTAAGTTAATGATTATAATGTGATTTTTTGAAAAGATTTTTATGTTGCTACTTACAAAACCATGTATCTGAAAAATATAGCTGTTTCCCTTTTTCTTCTCCCTTGTTTTGTTTTTCATTTATTCTTGTATTACAGAATTCAATACAAGGAAGCATTGTGAGGAGGAATGACTGGAATTGGGGGACATTTGTGGGATGATGTGGAAACCTAGAGCAATGGAAACTCCCTGAAATGTACAAAGTTGACTCTGGAGAAGATCCCTCATGATGGGAGATGTGGAGCACACACTGGTCATCTTCCTTTAAGCAGGCAAGGCTTCCAGTGGTAGGACTGAAACATTAACCCATCAACAAAACTTTCAACCAACAATTTACCCTGCCTGCAAGATGTGCTCGTCCAGTGGTGGCACAGAACTTTTAGGAATGGCTAACCAATGACAGATACAATTTGAGGCCCACACTTTGAGAGGGAGCCCACACCTGGCACTACCTGAATGGTCAGGACCCAGAGGCTGGAGAGTCCAGGGCCCTAGCATGGAACCAAACATGACTGGCAAACAGAACAAAACAAACAAAAATCCAATGGCAACAACAAAAACACCAACAATAACTACAAAAAAAAAACTTTCAAAAAAGTCAATAAAATGATTCCTAATATCTTCTGTTGTACTCATAGACCAGAGTCTAGTCCAACCATCATTAGAAAGATTTCATCCACAGCAACACATGGGAGCAGATGCAGGGACCCATAGCCAAACATTAGGTGGAGCTTGGAGAACCTCACAGTAAAGGGGTGGAAGGTTTGTTAAGAGACAGAGGGCTCCAGGATAAGACAAGAACACGACCCACAGGATCAATTAAGCAGGGCTCATAGGGGCTCACAGAGATTTCACCAAAAAAAAAATAATAATAAAAAGGGAGCCTGTATGGGTGTGACCTAGGTCCTCTGAATATGTGTTATGGTTGTTTAGATTGTTGGAAAATGCTAACATCCTGAATGAGAAACAGTAATTCCACTATATGTTAGTCTTTGTTCACCACAAGGAGATTTGAAATAACAACTATATAATTTTATTCTATTACTTTTCGAAGTCCATCTCAGTGGGAATCAGTGTTAGCTACTGTTATATCATAGTATCAAAAACTCATTTTAGAAGGCTGGAGAGAGGGTCCCTTAGTTAAGAGTAGATGTTTAATAGTGAGTACCAGGTTGAGATTCAAGCACCCATGTAACAAACTTAGTGTCTGCAAACACATCTGATGCCACCTCTTGGAGATTTGAAGCCCTTTGCTGGCATCAACATGAAAATTCCCAAATCTGGACATCTAAGTATACATGCAGTCACACAGCCACATAAGAAAGCGAGATGGGCGGAGTGAGAAAAGGTGAGGAAGGAGAGAAGGAAAAGGCACTTTGCAGAAGAGTCTATTTAGGTCCTCTTCTTACTGCCCCACATGGCTGTTTGCTGCATAGGCATCTCTTTATTTCTTTTAACTCTGAAACAAATTTTATTTGCTAAAACTTTGTTTTTATGGTCAAGGGAAACATAGCTTCCAACAGCATGGAGTCTCAACAGAAGATCACGTTGACATCTGCAAAATCACACATTTTCTAGCATGGATGGATGCTACAGTCCAAATCCTTGAGAGACAAATGATAGGTTCTAGTGAAAGTGGCTGGTCACAAATTAAACAGGAAATTATCAGCTCAAGTGGTGGATATGGCTGCTGTAAAGATTATTTAAAGGAAATATGTAAAAATGTATTATTTTTGTTTACATTCAGTGATGCCCATGATTGAATATAGAGTAATTTGCTAAATCTGCCTTCACTTTTCTGACATTATTTTTTACAATTAATTTTGAGAAATTCAAATGAGCAGTGCACATAAAACTTTGCATCCCATACTTTGCTCCCTCAAGATCATCCAATTTCTCATATGTTCTCTTATCTTCATGGCCTTTTCTCCTTAGTTGTTACTGTGTTCTTTGTCTATGTACATATAGAACCTATTGGTTTTCTTTTGTGTTATTCGGTTGTATTTGTATTCAGTGATGACCCATAAGGAATAGGTAACCTGCCAGGATATTTGTTCTTCTAGAACAGTGATCCTCCCTCTCCTGTAGCCATCACTTGCCTGTAGATCTTTTTATAGAGATTTTTGAGATGTTTCTCCATCCATGTACAGTTGTATACTAGTATGTCATTGTGAAAATCTCATTTAGGTAACAATATTGTTAGGATTTCACAGGTGCAGCCACCTTTTCATGTATAGCAGATGCCATACTCTTATGATTCTTGCAATTTTTCCATCCAAATTCACTGATATTTTCCCCTAAGCCACAGGTACAGGAGCTGTGGTTTTCTGCATTTTGACCATCTGTAAATTTCTGTGATGGTCTCCAGCTTCTGCCTGAAAGATTCTTTGATGGGAGGTGTGAGCTACACCTATCTATGAACACATGTAGGGGACAGTGTAAGCCACGCCTGCTAGAAGCTGGCTACAGGTGTGCCTGACCATGTCTGTCAGAGCATTGTCAAGGTGAGGTCAGGATGACGTGTAATAGGTTTTTAAGGGGCTGAAAGGCACATGGGACCCCCTTCTCTCTGGCCTGCCTGCCTTGCTGTCCCTGGCATACTCTGGCTTGCATTTGGCTGGTGTTTATCTAAATAAAGATATCTTAACCATACAGACTACGGATGGTCTCATAATAAACACAAGAATAGGTATTTAGAATATAGTGGGGATAATACTGATTTTAGAATGTCACAGTGTTGCAGGTGACCCTATTGGACACCCGTTTTGGGAGGAGGTGAGAAGACAAGACTCAGGCACTAGGTGTCAAGTGAGTAGCAGAGCATAACAGACTTGTGTATTAAGGAAATTAGGCCTGCCTTTAGACCCCCTCCCAAAGTCCTGGTGGCTCAGACTGCTGTCTCTTCTCAGCAGTCACTGGGAATAGAGGCCAGCTTGCCTCAGGGAGGAATGCCTGCCACCCATGTGCTTTCTGGCTGTCCTGGACACCTGGGCAGGGCAACTGCTATTTGGGTAACTGACCAGCAGTTTCTTCTACATCACAGTAATGGATTCTCCTCTAGAGTCCATGGCCTCACCAGACACAGGTACCTGGCTCGGTTTACAGTTTCCAGCATAAATTCCTTCCTTTGTTGCCAGTCTTTATTCCAATTAGGTAGTTGTTTGTTACCTCCAAGATATAAATGGCACTAATTTTTATGACTCTGTAATCATTTTTAAACACTATTTCAGGGATGGGATTGGGAACTCTTTGTAACAGGAAAAGGTGTTATTTTCAGAGAACACTGTGTAACCTTGTGACTTCATTTTATTTTTCTTGCAAAGATGTTTGAGGACCATTTACAACAGTTCCAGGTAATAGCCCAAAGAAACTATAGAATAGTCTTAGGAGGAAACTGGTGTCCTTTGATCTCAGAAAATACAATGCTTTGAGTTCACAGGAAATAAATTTTCTGTCATGTGGTAAATGATGATGTGTTCCTAAGGAAGATTATAAATAAAGATAGGAAATAAAACACAATCCTCATTCCTATTCAAATCAATACTTCAAATATGGGTCACCACTTAATTTCCATAATGGCTGGTGATATTCTCTCTGTGGTACCCTGATATCATGTTATGTAGGGAGACACTGTAGCCCCGCCTCCTAGGAGCCACTACAGGTATGCTTGAGAGGGTGGTCAGGGGAGGTTCAATATGATGCTTGGGGAATTCTTAAGGAGAGGACAGAGTGCTCTCTTTCTCGGCTCCCTAGCTGGCTGACTGAGGGCACTCTCTCTCTCTCTGGCTTGTGTTTGGCTGGCGTTTATCTGAATAAAGACATCCATATACCAATAATGGTATTCTCTTTTCATCTCCAGTTTTTTTTGTAAAACATTGTAACTAGTTTTGAAATACTGGAAATTTCTCAGTGAGTGCTCATAATCTCTGGAGAGAATTTGTTGATTACCTCAGGGGGGAAGCCAACTAAAGCTGCAGTGTGGCCTAGGAAATAAGAGAACTTGCATGGTATACCTAAGAACTAAGGCACTGACTTTTAATCAAGTAAAGTATAATTTATCATTCCTTATTTTCTTATCAATAAGAACAGATATTAAATAAACACAAGTGGTATCATGGTGAACTACTTTATGAGAAAATACCTCCTACAGAACAATTTTAACTAATAATTAATTAATTAATTTCCCCAGACCAATTACATTTCTTTATCTCAAAGCTGTGATCAGACTCTGTGCATGCTAGAAGTCAACACAGGGACAAACTATTTTTCCCTACATTTTCTTTATAATTATTTTTTGCTCTTTCTCTGCCATAGGACAATGACCCTGTACACACACACACACACACACACACACACACACACACACACACAAAGATGAGGATTTTGGAATGCTGAAAGGCTGAACCTCACAGAGAATATCTGAATAAAACTGAAAGATTGTTTATTTGAGATAGGGGGACTCCATATATTTAGAGATGGTCTTAAATTCCTGATCCTCCTGCCTCCATTTTCAAGTGTTGGCATTTTAGGCCTAGGGCATTACACTATTGATTCAATCATGAGGTCAAATTCAGGCATTCTTCATGATAGGCTGCATTCTACCCACTGAGGTATATTCCATCCCTATAGCAATGTTTTTAAACACTAACAGAAGACAGCATTCCACTGTAGCTTAGCTTAATGAAAAGGGAGACTATGAATGTGAATCAGGAATAGGTAAGAAAACAAACAAAACAAAATAGAAGGAAGGAAAAGAAAATCTGTAGAAGATTTCACATCATCAGTACAAAGTGAAAGTTATAGAGCAATGCATGGTTCAGGAAAGGAATCTACTAAGAGAACTCCACAGGGAAAATGACAATGTAAGGGAAGTTTGCGGAAATGAGTGTCTAAGTTCTTACAGGGAAATTTCTTGCATGTTATTGGAGTCATGCAAGAGTATAATTCTTCTAACAAAGCTCTTTTCCCCTAGGTTGGTTCTTTCCAGAACAAAACTGTGTTTGAGGGAGGGGAATCTAATTGACCTTCACTGTTATTTTTGAGCACAGAGTCCTGGTGAAATTTAAGATTTGTAACTGTATCTAAACACTAATTTACATTTTTAATTTTTGGCAGTTTCATATTTGTATACAGTGTATTATTGCTATTATATTTATCCTCAATACACTTTGTAATCTCCCTTCATTCCCCTTGAACTCCTGATGCTACTCTCAGTGGCTATACTATTGAAGAAAATGGCACTCTTCCCCAAAGCAACTATTTATTGTCAATAGCTCTCAGGAAGGATAGGGTGTGGTGGTTCAAATGAGAATGACACCCATAGGAAATAATATTGGAATACTTGGTCCCACTTTCTGGAACAGATTTTAAAGGATAAGGAGAATTGGTTTATTGGATAAGGTGTGTTATCAGACATGGGCTTTGATGTTTCAAAAGCTTATGGGATGCTTAGTCTTAGTCTCTCCTCTCTCTCTCTCTCTCTCTCTCTCTCTCTCTCTCTCTCTCTCTCTTGCTCTCTCTTTCTCTGCCTCCTGCATATAGGTCAGATAGAAGACCTCAGCTACTGTTCAATTGCTATGAAGTCTTCCTGCTGCCATGTTCTCTGCTATGCTATTCATAGACAAATCTTCTCAAACTGTAAGCCAGTCCCCAATTGAACACTTGACTTTATAAGTTGCTGGTCATGGGGTCCAGTCACAACAATAGAACAGTAACTAAGACATGGGGCACCATGGACCCCTCTTTTAAGGATAATGGAATATGAGGGAGCCCAGTCTTGCACAGGCATCCATAGCTCACTTGTGTTCATGATTGCAGTGGCCGTGTCACAGCTGGATGGCAATGTTTCATGATAGTCCTCTATCTTCCAGCACTTACATTCTTTCTACTCCTCATTTGTGATCCTTGTGCATTCAGGTTATGTTACAGGTGCCCAGTTTACAGTGGAGCTCTCAAGGTCATTTATTTTCAACACTTTGATCATATTTTCATTTCTTCATGAATGATTACTAGTCTATGAATATAAACATGAACATCTAAAACAAAGTTAGACAACATTTTGATTCAGGAAAATAGGGAAATAGCTCAGGGACCATGAGCTCTCTAGCTATAGAGTTCTGATCAAGTTTATAGAATCAGCTATGTATTCCCTTCTGTGGGACCTAGCCCTAATCCTAGCCCTAATACAATCACAGTGTTTGGTTAACCCCCCAGTATTGGAATGTCATTACTTCAGCAGGGGTACATTGTGCTTAGGAGATATGCACACAAAGTTGGAAGCTGGGAAAACCATTGTTTTTTTTTTCTACTAGCAGTTTCTATTGCACCTTCTATCATTATAAACCCTAAACAGTATGATACTTGATTTCTTAATTTTGTGTCTAGCAGTAAAAATGCATGGTTTCTTCAGCAATGAGATCTAAGCCTCTAGTTCTAAGAGGAAAGCAAAGCCAATACTTTTTCAGGGCTTCTGGGTCCTATTTGACCAATAGCTCATTAGCAGGGATCCCTCATCTGGCACTGAATAAAGTCTTTATTCAGCTGGAAATGTGCTTTTCTTTGCATTATCTATGCTTTTTTATCTATTGAAAAGGATTCAATTGAAAAATCCTTTAAAAATGCACCTCCAAGAAATAGTATAATGATCTTGGATAATTGACTTTTTTCCTTTATCAAACAATGAAAACTATGTAAGATCCCCTTTGCAGTCTCCTGCTCCCAAGGTGAAAGCTAAATGAGCTGCATTGACCTGTGGGACAATGTCTATGCTTTCTCATTCATTTCATAAGATGATGTAAACACCATGCTTTGGTTGCTTTCTTATTTGAATACCCATTTTAAACGTAACCAGAGCTTTTTGGAAACAAAATAGATACTACAGTTTCTTCATTTTGGGCCCTATATCCTATTTTTTATTATTTTACATATATAAGATTATAGATTTCTTTAACTATCATTAACTTCTTGCTGTTGAAGATCAACATTTAGTTTTTCTGGAGGGTCTTTCATATGAAATAAATTCACAGTTGCTTAACATACACAACACTCCGCTAAGTAACACAAAGCCATGAGAGTCATTTTAGAGGCCTCTTCCCAAATTATTTTTACTTAGCAGACCTATCTGAAGATTCATGTTATAGATAATCTTCCCGGAAAGATCTATGAAGGACTTACTTTTTAGTTATTTATAGTCAATTATCATGCATAAGTCTTGATATTACTTAAGGTATTTTATCAGTGTGTGTGTGAGAGAAAGAGCGAGAGAGAGGGCGTGAGAGAGAGGAGAGAGAGAGAGAGAGAGAGAGAGAGAGAGAGAGAGAGAGAGAGAGAGAAGTTAGAGAGTTTCAGTCCTTGGTTCTAAGTCTCTTTTTTTTGGAATCACCACCATCACCTTTTGGTTCTTTCAGGAATCTATAATATATTCTATTCTTGAAACTTTCACTGTCTTTATTTGTGACTAGGCTCTTGAACTTTCTGCTTCTCATGTTTTAATTCTCTCATTCAACTGGTTAATTCATTTTTTTAATGCCCTGAGGTTTCTTCCTTTCCCCCACTTTTATTCTTAATTATTGTTAAATTAATTTTATTTAAATTCAAAACAATCTTATTTTACATACCAATCCCAGTTCCCTCTCCCTCCTGTCCTCCCATTCCACTGACCAACCTACATTCCACTCCTCAGGGAGGGTGAGGCCTTCCATGGCTGATCATAAAAGCATGTCACATGACTTGGAGAAGGACCTATGCCCTTCCCCATGTATCTAGGCTGAGATTTTATCCCTCCATAAGGAATGCCATTATGGACTTCAGGAGAAATCTGGCACTAGGGAAATTTCCAGGGATCCACAAGGATAATCCAAACTAAGAATCTAATTAATAGTGGAGAAGCTACCTTAAATGCCCTTCCCCTATAATCGATGGCTACCTTATATGCCATCATAGAGCCTTCATCCAGTAGCTGATAGAAGCAGAAGCAGAAGCAGAAGCAGAGATCCATGGCTAAGCACTGAGCCAAACTCTTGGAATCCAATCATAGAGAGAGAGGAGTGATGAGCAAAGGGGCCAAGAACATGCTGGGGAAACCCACAGAAACAGCTGACCTGAACAAGTGGGAGCTCATGGGGAACCTGCATAAGACCAAACTAGGCACCCTGAATGTGGGGCTCAGTTGAGGCCATGGGCAGTTTATGGGGCCTCTGGCAGTGGAACTGGTATTTATCCCTAATATACAAATGGGCTTTAGGGGGCAAGTGGTTAATTCTTACAAAATATTTTAATCTTTCATTTGAAAATGAAAGTAGCAATACCATATATGTACATAAAATCAAAGCATATTTTAAATAGTTTAAAATATATTCTTCAGAAATATGTACCATATATGTATACAGTGAAAATATATTAAACAATTTTTAACTATTTTTGTGAAAAATCAAAAGGACATATGTCTACATTTCATTATTCTTGAAAGTGTCAAAATGAAGGTACTAATAGTCTATATAATGTTCCATTACAGTTAGTTAAAACAACAGAAATAATTTGCACTGTCGATAAATAGTTTGAATTGTTACTTATAATTCTAGAGAGTTGCTTAATAGCTCAATGAAAAGAAAGTCAGACTTACATAACCTGGTATGTCATATTACATAATCCAGAGAAACAATGTTTACCTAAATTGCAGACAAAGAAAATACAAGCCAGCTAACATTCTCTGTTCACATAATGTTTCTCTAAGACACAGTAAGGTGTGTACATTAAAATAGACCTAAATTGCCACTAAAAGTTAGAATCTCTCTCTCCTCTCCTCTCTCTCTCTCTTCTCTCTCTCTCTCTCTCTCTCTCTCTCTCTCTCTCTCTCTCTCTCTCTCTCTAGTTCTATGGTCCATTTCTTTCCTTTGAGAATTAACTCAGTGTATTTAATTCTTCTACTGCTTGGCCCATCTTAAGCACTGTGTCAACTTTGGAATTGTAGAGCCACAAAACTATTCTGTAGTATCTACATAAGCTCATATTGCTTTAGTCCAGGTTAGTTAACAATTCAAAACCGCTTCAACTCCTGAGATTAATTACATCCTTGAGTCAACCTATGTCTCAGTTATGTACATATGCAGGAAATTAAATAGATTGCTTACAAGTCATAATCATGTTTTTCACATCCCAAATCAAAATGTTTATACTGCATCAACTACAAAATTTCTTTTACATGAGATTTTGGGTTTTATGCTTTTCAAATCCTATAACATTACAGATTCTATTAATCTATTGTATCCTTGCTCATTAATTCTATTGGTGGAGCTTTATTCATATTAAAGCTATCTCTCCTTTCTAAACCTTATTGTTCCAGTAAAAAAATGGAATTTTAAGTCTTGTGCTACTACAATGTCTTGCACTCTGTGTTTCTTTCATTGTGATATTGTATAAGCTCTTTGGAATTACTTTGATAAGTCTGTTTCCTTGACTATTATGCACACTTCCACAAGATGGAAAATGTAAAGTCTTGTCTTTGAAATCCAGTTATTCCCAAGCTAAATAAAACATAAAAGAATGAGTTACATAAGAGCACAAATAAATCATTTCCTCTAATTTTTTTAAAACAGAAATTTCTATGCTCACTGTGCTGAGGAAGTAACTTAACTTTCATGTGACATATTAGTCATAAAATACAAGTCCAACTACTTATTTCTACTGTTTTCACAAAACATTTTTCAATCACAAAAAGCAAAGTAATGAAAGAAATACTTCTGTGACACTGAACATTGTAATTGGTGCCAAACAATGACCAACAGTGTTTTGCTTAAAATGGGTATTGCAAATATTTCCATCACTGTGGAATAGAAGACATCAAAGGAGAACTCGCAGGGAACAGCGCTGTTATATAATTTGGTTTTTGTTTTCAATGCAACAGTGAGAAATTGCAGTGTAATAACACGGTATGGAGGTGTCTGGGGCAGCGAGTTTCACAGAGGAATAGGGTGTCGGAAGTATAAGCACCAACACATGACTTCAGGTCCCCCTCACCACTTGTCTGAGTGGAAGCAAGTTCAGAGAGTCACTGCACAGTATCAACAAACATTACAGGGGAAAAAAAGCCAAATGATAGAGCACATTTGTATTTTACTCATACAGAAAGCATACTGAAGTCTTCAAAGATATTGTCTCTGAAACCCTGATTTGTACTAGGGACAGTTTGACAGCATTTCTTTCTTCTTTTCTCCATTGTCTCTGCAGTTACAAAGAGTTCCTCCTTTCTCTGGTCACACTTTCAGCACAGACATAGGCTTTTATATTCAGAAATTCACCAGAGTTTGATCAGAGATGGACTCCGGGTACTATTGCAAAACACTCAAAGATACCGTACCATTGTTTTATGTATAACACATAAGGATAATGGAATTATGATAATTTAGCACATATTTTAGATAAAGTTAAAGTTTCTTTGCATGAAGATTTTTTTCACATTCTTTAAAAAGTTTTAAAAATCTGTACGAGAACTCAGAAGAATTTCTTTCATATTTGATAATGTAACCTTTTCAATAATATCACACACATACATACATACATACATACATACATACATACATACATACATACATGCATACATGCATACATACATACATACACTCTCATTAAAGGATGCTCTTAACACAATCAGATTTGCATGCAAATGCAAACAGAATGTATCTCATTCTTGTAAATCTTCTCAGTATTCCTTCTCCTAATACTCATTTATACAAATGTAATTAACAAAAGGATCAATGAAAGGTGCAATACTTTCTACATCCAGAGCCTTCCAGACAAGTTTGCCCCAATATCCCTCAGGTCATTACTAATCTTAGCCAGGGGTGCTTTTCTGAAGAGTTAAAGAAGCTGATTTTCAGTCTCGATTATAATCTGATTTGAGTGATGAACTCCAAATATCTCTGAGATGAAATATAAATCATGTTTTTCTGAACATTAGGAAATCTATAGGGTTTTCTTTCTGTTATATACAGGGGGAAGAAAAACCACAAACTAAAAGGATAGTCAATACTCTGTCTTTTACAGTACTGAATATTTTCTCTGTACCTCTATTGTAAACACAGGTTGCAGTGATGGAAGATGTTGTCTCTTGTCACAGAACAGTCTGAGCTGAGTGTCGCTTCACATTTTCTAGAAAAGATAAAGCAGTTTTGTTTCTTTGTGTGTGTGTGTGTGTGTGTGTGTGTGTGTGTGTGTGTGTGTGCTTTCTATTTAAAAAAATTATTTTTCATTTCACGGGCCAACCCCAATTCCCCCTCTGCCCCCTTCTCCTGCCCCTTCTACTTCCCACCCTTCCCACACCTCATTCACGCCTCAGAAAGGGTAAGGCCTCATATAGTGGGAAATTACCAATATGGAGTCAGGTAGAAATTCAAGGGTATTTAATAGGGAAAAGCCTTACTTACAGAGCAACCTAGCCAGCCGGCGTGGCAGCAGTCGTCCAGCAAGTACAAAAGTGAAACCGAAAGAGAAATGCAGTCCCCTGAAAGTCTCACTCTACATCACCCTGACCATGCCCTCTAAAGTGTGGTCAGGCACACCTGTAGCCAGCCCCTAAGTAGGCATGACTACTGCTTCCCCAACAATTCCCCTTTTAGTCTAAAAGAGGATTAAAACTTAACAGTGTAAAGTATCCAAAATTAACAATCATAAAGGTAAAATATAAGAAGATACAACAAAGCTGAGATGATACAGCCTTACAGACTACAAAAACAAGGACTTGTTCAGATTTCTATATTTTTTCCTGATCCCCATAGTATATGAACATCACCCCCCAATAAGCAGGAAGCAGTTTAGAAAGAACGACACCCATATTACCAAATATTGCTTATAAATGTTTGTTTTCATTTAAATGGGGTTGGTTATAAATGATAAGCATAGTCATTTTTTTAAAAAAGGGGGGGAATAGGATATAGGAATGAATACTTTACATTGGTTCAGATTTTCATTTATTGATACAAACTTAAGGTCAATTTTGTGATATGTATATGTCTCCTTGTGTTTAGATATTGTGTTTATACAGATCTTTTACCTATAATAGTCAGAACTTATCATTCGGTTAGTTACATTTTCTACCTATACAGAGATGTATTTGAGATGGTTAAGTATTCTTCAAACCTTTCAAAGACCTACAGAAATATGGCGTTTAAATGGTTTAGCGTTTATCTTGGCAGTGAGACACAACTGCTCCTGGCACACTAATTATGTCAGAAAGGAAGATGGGCATTGAAGAAACTCGTTATGGAGTTTGCTTTCAACAAGGTAAGATTAGCCATTTGGGCAAGAAACTGTTTTCGCCTGGACTGTTTGTTGCTATATAAACTGGACATGCAGGAGCCACAAAAAAGTGACTGCTGAACTTACAGAACAAGACAGCACTAAAGGGTTCCTGTTGAAATGGAGAAGTGTGCCAGACACACTGTGTGCTATAGGCTGAAGATGGATGCCCCAATGTTACAGAGTAACTTTGGGTGACTCTCCAGGTAGTGAGAAGTCTCTGTCAATTCTAGAGTTTATATATTATCCTTCTGTGGTCTTTGATAGAGTTAAAGACAGATAGTTATGGTTATAGCTTTCTTCAGCTATTATAAAAGATAAGTTATCCTTCTTTTATTTAGACAGAAAAGAGGAGATGATGGGGAATGTACTGTGTATGTTTATCTTATTGATTGTTAAATAAAATACTGTTTGGCCAATGAGACAGCAAGTTAGACAGGACTAGGAGTCAAAGAGGATTCTGGGAAATGTAGTAGAGAAGTGCTGATCCAGGCAGGAAATGACATAGCAAGGAGACTCATATTTAAGCAAATCAGAAACAGGTGGGCCCTCTTTTCCCCTCCGCTCCTGCTCCAGTGGCACAATGTGATCCAACGACAAGGAGGGATGTTAATAAGGCATCCTATAAGATAAGTCTTATAAAGTATATAGGTTTATGATAGTTAAGACTGAGCTAACAGATGAGAATCCTAGTCATTGGCCAAGCAGCATTGAACCTAATACAAGTTTCTGTGTATTCATTTGGGCCTAACTCGGGCGGGTGGCTGGTATAAAGCTCACACGTGGCGGTAGGACTGGGGTGGCTTTTGGCAGAAAGATTTATCATAATAGCCTTCCTTGGGGAGTCAACATAGTCTAGCATACCAAAATGAGGCAGGACCAAGCCAGTCTCCACTGTACCAAGGCTGTGTAAGGTAACCCATGATAGGGAGTGGGCTCTAAAAAGCCAGTTTATGTCCCTGGGGTAGGTTCTGGTACCACTGCCAGGGCCCCCTCCAAAAGATCAAGTCTTATAACTGTCACCCACTTTCAGAGAGTCGAGTTCCACCCCATGTAGGTTCCCCAGCTGTCAGTCCTTAGTCCCTTAGCTCTGGTTTGGGTCAGCTGTCTCTGTAGTTTGCCCCAACATGGTCTTGATCCCCCTTGTTCATGTGATCCCTCTGTTCCCTCTTTAACTGAACTTCTGTAGCTCAACCCAGTGCTTGGCTGTGGGTTACTGCATTTGCTTCAGTTACTGGATGTAGGTTCTATGATGACAGGGTAGTCATTAATCCAATCAAAGGGTAAGGCCCATTCGAACAGCTTCTCCACTATTGGTAGGATTCTTAGCATCTGTCATCCTTGTGGATTCCTGAGAATTTCTCTGGCCCCAGGTTTCTCCCTAACCCCATAATGGTTCCCTCTTTCATTGTTCTCCCCCTCACCTGAAATTTTGTAACAGTATCAAAATATGCTGCTTTAGAGGCAATTTGCTACCCTTTTTACTAGTTTTCTATAGATTTAACATTTTTGTTTACTTTTGTTTTTTTCCAGACAGAGTTTTTTCTGTGTAGCTTTGTAGACCAGGCTGGCCTCTGGGATTAAAGGTGTGCACAACCCCTGCCCAATTTGATTTAATTTTTATTGTTTCTAGTTGAAATTAACCACACATCAGGGCAGATTCCTTGTTCAAGATTACTTTACCAACACAAAATGTATTCAGTGGTATAATTCTAGAGTTTTTTTTCTCAATTTGCTTTGCTTTAAATACTTTTATCTTATTAGATTTTGCTTAATTCTTTTGATTTGTGTTTTGTGTTTTTCTTTTGCACATGTTTCTTTTCCTTTGTTTGTGTTTTTAAAGAAAGGGTGAGAAAGAAGATGATGTTGTATGGATAGGAACTTAGGGAAGACTTGGAAGCAATTGGGGAGGGAAATCATCATACTATAGTGTTTGGGGAAAATTAAATAAAAATATAAATTACATAAAACTTAAAAATGCATA
Source organism: Cricetulus griseus (assembly GCF_003668045.3). Classification (NCBI taxonomy): domain Eukaryota; kingdom Metazoa; phylum Chordata; class Mammalia; order Rodentia; family Cricetidae; genus Cricetulus; species Cricetulus griseus. The sequence continues at coordinate 264,440,093 of NW_023276807.1, read as the reverse complement.
AAAATACAAGTGCTCTTTGGTTTTTCATACTAAGTATTTTTAAAATAGATATCTTGAAATACTAATTCTTCAAACCACTATTTTCCAAAATTTATTTTTTTTTTATTTGTTCCCTGGCTAAATTCTCAAAATACTGCCTTTAACTGCCCTGGCTTTTCTTCTAGTTGCAACTTACTCTTTGTTATTTTTCCTCCTACCAATTTTCTGAAAGTGCAGGTTTTGAGAGACCAATTCAGCAAAGACCCACTAATTAACAAATTCAATGGTTTCTCCTAAGTCCTTCTTCAGCAAGTCCTCTGTATGGCAATCAAAATCACAGTCCACTTGTTCCTCCTTGAAAAGCTCTTAGAACTGGAAGAAGAAAATGAATGTCTCTTCCCCACAGAGAGATTTGGGAGAAGAATGGCCCTTGGCTAAGAATTTAATCAAGTACTTATAAGAAGTAATTTCAAAGCTTCCACCTTTCTTGCTATAGCTAAGGCAGCAGGTTGTAAGAGATACGTGGTTCAGCATTAGCCCATTATTATTCCAGGTAGACCTGAAATAGCACATCTCAGAAGGCAGGCTGGGAAAGGGAGTATCACAGTGCTGTATAGTAATGAGAGTATGCTAACTAGATTGCAGTTATGTGAACTTTGGAGTTGTGAGGAGGTTAAGGACATATTTACTCTTCCTGTTCATTGCCAGTGACATTCTGGAGGATCACACACAGATTTGGATGTATATGAGAGAAACAGAGGCAGAATCCAATAAAGAGTTGTTCAACAGACACTTAGAAAGTTGGAGAAGTCACATGCTTATAGCACTAACTTCTAAGGAAACAGCTGAAAGATTCAAGCATATAGTGCACAAGACAAGTCTAGGTTTTCAGGAAGGGATTTTGCAATAAATATCCTACACTACTTTTGATTCAATTACTCTCTACAATGAACTAAGACTGCAATGCATATTAAACATACAAGTTATCATTTCTTTAATTATTTGTTTATTATTTTAAATTTCATTTTACATTCTAACCACAGTTCTCCCTTCCAACCTGCCTCCTGTCCCCCTTGTTGTCCTCCCAACCTAACCCCAGTCCACTCCTCTCCTGGGTAAGGGCTCTTCTGAGGAGTCAACAAAGTCTGAGGGTGGAGCAGGTTCAAGCCCCTCTCCCATGCTTTAAGGCTGAATTTGGCATCCCACCATAGGGAATGGGCTCCAACAAGCTAGCTTGCATACCAGGTTTGTATCATGGTCCAACTGCCAGAGGCCACCCCTCTGATAGTCCAAGCTTCCTAACTCTCTCCCCCATACAGAAGGCCTAGCTTGGTTCCCTGTATTTTCTTCTGCTGTCAGTCTACAGTTCATGAGTTTCCTCAAGCTTTGTTCAGCTGACTCTATAGATTTCTCCATCAGGATTTTGACCTCCCTTGCTCATATATTCCCCCTTCTCCCTCTTCAACTGTATTCCCAGAGATAGGACTGAAGGAAATTGGATGAGATCTACAGGGTAAACTGCACAGGAGGTGGTGCGTGGGTTGAGGGGGGCACGAGTGATAAGAGTTTGGGGGTTGTGCACACGAGGGAATGCTATGGTCAAGCAGGGGAGGGATGCAGTGGAAAAGAACAGTGAAAGAGATGTTTTAATAGAGAGGCCACTGTGGGGTTAGGGAGAAAACTGGTGCTAGAGCATTTCCCAAGAATTCACAAGGATGACCCCAGCTAAGACTCCTAGCAATAGTGGAGAGGATGCCGTAACTGGCCTGCCCCTGTAATCAGATTGGTGAATACCGCAACTATCATCATAGAGCCCTCATCCAATTGATGGAACCAGATGCAGAGATCCACACCAAATTATTATTTCTTAACTAGTCGTGAGTTAATATTCCACTCCTCTTTGTTGGTAACAGTAGAGGGGAGTAGGTTCTAAGCTCACATTTATTGAAAGTATAAGACATAAGTCATAATATATTATGCCAACTAATTATAGTTGTTTGACATTACAATGTTTCTTTATTAAGATTATTTACACCATAAGAAAAATTTGTTTTCTTTTTTCTGTTTCGTATATTTCTTGAGAGTATAATATAATTACATTTCAGCTTCCCTTTCCTCAATCTACCTACTTAATATACACATCCTGGAATTATACTGTCTTTCTAATACATAGTTCCCCACATATCTGCAAAATATTGGACCAATTTCTCCCTTAGAAAAAATCTAACAAGAAAGAAAAATAAATGTCATAAAAGTATCAAAGAAAAATAAATGTCATAAAAGTATCACTGATTTAGAAAAGACATATCATATGTCAAAAAATACTTTCCATATATAATTCAGGAAATACAAGAAAATACCCAGAGGTACATACTTCAGTTCTAATCTGCATCTGAAGATTCAATTCAAAGTTTTAGAGTGAGGAATATTCTCAGGAAAGAAAGTGAATTTCATTTCTCCTGCTATTACTATTAGTTTATTCTAGCCATGGATAATTTCAGAAATGGGCTCTGGCTGGAATTCTACTCAATAGAAAAAGTTAAAAAAAAAAAACAGATAAATCAGTAATACTTGGGAGCATGTTCACAACAGCAAGTGACATAAAAAGAAAATCACAGCAAATGTCCAAAGTCTGGATGCAAGAGGATGAGGATGTGGATGGGGGGGGTGGTGTGATGAGGGAGCTGCTGGAAAGTGTGAACTAAGAATAGATACATGCTCCTGTCCTGTATAATACTGAGTCATCAATTTACTCTGAAAAGCTGGCAAAGCTAATGTAAAGTTTGTGTGAATACATTGTTATTGTGCCAAACGCCCCAGAAGGGGGTGACTCAGCAAATGTTAAACAAAAGTAGAATTACCTTCAGTGCTGATTTCATGTAGAAAATGATTACCTTATTTCAGAAGGTGGAGAGGAGTTAGCTCTCTGCTTCCTTGAGCCCTAGTTTAGAAGACATATTTTTATTGTTGCAGTATGTAAGGGTCATTGCAAGCTTAATGATAAAAATATACATTCACATAGTGTCTAAACACAGTTATGTAATAAAGAGAATAAAATCTTCATGAATACAGACAGTCTTGCCTCTCAGGGACTGGGTCATTGTTCAGAGAACCCAAATTATGTTTAAATTCTCTTAAAAGGAAGTGAATCCATATGTATTTCCTTTGAAATTTATGTCTGGAAGAAAGTATTTTATGAAACTAAATTTGAGCTCAATCAACTTAAATAGTCTTTAAAATGACTGTATAAAATGGAATGATTGAAAGACAAGTAATGAGGAAAATAAATAAATGAAATTCCTGTGAAACTAGAGAATGTCAAAATGAGAAACCTAGAAAATGTAAACATAGATTAATTAGGGGATTGGCGTACCCTGCATATATAACTTATTCATTTTTGTTTGCCTCAGTCTAAGCAAACAAGCACTCCATGTTTCAACCCTATGGATAGTATCAAGGAGGGCTCACTGCTTGCTGCCTAAGGTAAGGTTCATAAATAGGATCAGAAGCATCTTTGTGAGATTAGAATATGTAAGAGATAAGAGGTACATGACTCGCTATTCTTACTTGGTTTGGAGATATATTTGTGTCTGCACATATGTTTCTTGTCTTTATCTCATGAGTCTTAGAATAATTGATAGCTTTAGGCATTGCATGTATCTGGATGTCCCACTGCTTTTGTTTTGTTCCCAATCCCTGCCTGTAGGTCTTGAGCAACCTTTCACATGAGCTAAGTGTGAAAGAATGTGGAAGTCCAAATTATGTCTTAGGTTTTGGTGGTGCATGCTTCATGTTTAGTGAGTGTAAATGTGAGGCTATGCTGTGTTTAGCCTCTCTGGTTCTCAGTTGGTCTTCTTCATGTCAAGGACATTTTACTGTTTATCCTTACCCTTTCCTCTCTCCTTCCTTTCCTTAAGAAGTAGTTTTCTCTAGAACATCCTGCAAGCTTATTTGTTATATGAATTCACTGCCCAGCTCAAATGTGTGAAAATAGCTGATAATGGATTTAAGAGTTTGCTCCTAGATAATATCCTAATATTTCTATCAGGCAGAGGTGATACAATGGGAAGAAGCTTGTAGTTTCCAAGAAAATGATCACCACCTAGCTAAGCTCCAATGTTGATCATTTCCTAATGCAAGGATCTACCAAAGGTCTTGTTTTGTGACACAGATTCTGATAGCAGAATTTATAAAGTAATAGGATTAATAGGCTTAATTCAAGGCACAATTCTAATGTATAACACACAGCAAAACAGTGTAAGTGACTAAGGTATTTCCAATACAAATGAGAATTTGAATTTGCTTAATGTTTATCTCCATTGTACTTGAATTTCTTTATATTTCCTTTTATTTTTACAAAGTGACTTTGCTCAAGAGAAGATAGCTAATACAGCTAAAATGGCAGTGTCTGCTAGTTGGCCCTTCCCTTAATAGGTCTAAGATTAGCTACAATTTCATTTTATTATAAGGTAAAGTACATGCATTCTATATTCTTGCTACTATAAAAACTTCAGGACTATTTATATGTAGAAATACTAGATACATGGATAGATTGATGCCATATGAATAAACTTTTGACTTTAGATAAAACAGTTAAAAGTTCCTTATTAACTCTAAAGATAAAAAGAAAAAGTGGAACATTGATAGTTTCATTCATTTTGGACCTATCATCAGTAAAGTTTAACATGTGGTCAAATTTCCAATATTTATACAAATGTTTGTATCATACAGACAAGTTTAAAACATTTATTTTGAGGGAGATCAAGAACATATTTAGAAAATATATAATAAATATAAAATATACATAATTTACACCAGGCTCTTGCAATTTATTTTATGTTTTAAATCCACATTACTTAATTTCTACCATAGCTTGTCACTTTGAATAGAAGTATTGTACTTTTGACATTTACTATTTCCATATCAGTAATAAAGGAAGGAAATAAAATTGCACGAATTATGGATCATATGGAATAATGTTTTCTTACTTAAATTGGAGATTTGATATGATCTTTCAAATGTAATTAAAATGTCTTAGCATCAGAGTAAACTGTGTTTTCAAGTTTATTAATATTTGCTCAAATATCAATATGTAATTTTGTTCTCTGTCTGATAGTATTCCATCCTAAGATTGAGTTGCTCTTTAATCATTAGACTCTTTTTCCAGTGGAAATAAAGTCAATCACATGTTTATGTACGGTTTTTCTTCCGCTGCTACTTTCACTGATAAGTTTGATGATAGTGAAACAGTTAAGTAAACACAAAGTTTCTAAGAAAAAGCACTGAAGTGAGTATGATTCAACATAATGTGCTTCACAGAAACTAGAAATTGGATTAATATTGCTTGCTCATGCTTGAAGCACAGAAAATTGCTCAAAGGCAGATGGATAGAGAGTGAAAGTCTAAAAATAAAAATCCCAGTGGAAATGAGGATTTTTCACAGTTCAGATTGGTTTCTTCTAGTATATAAGTCTCAGGACATAGAGGAAAATCTATCTTCAAAGCACGACAGTTAAAAATCACACAAACACACAAAATTTAGTGAATCTATTAATAGCAATTGTGTGTGTGAGAGAGAGAGACAAAGACAGAGACAAACGGGAGTGAAAGAAAGGAAGAAAGAAAGATAAATAAATAAATAAATAAATAAATAACATTGTGGATATCTGAGAAAGATCAGCATACTAAAAATGACAAAATTTAGCCTATTTTTACAGCAAGTTCATTATTCACACATTGTAACAAATACATTCATGACTTCAACCAGTAGACTTTAATAATATTAACCACTATCACATAATAAAACCAAATAAAATACCTTAGCATTATTGTTCATTTTAATCTCACAAAACCTACAAAGAGAGTATTATTTTCTCCTATTTTTGGTTATTAATATCTGGGAAGATTATATATAGTATATCTATCTGCAGCAAAACCACCAGCTATTCCTAGTGTGGAGAAAAATAAATTAATTCTGAAAACATTGGAGAGTTACAAACAAGATTTATTTAAAAATAATTTTGTGTATAGTGTTAAATAAAATTCATAACCAGAAAGTGTGCCTAGTAATCATATGTAGTACATACATCATAGTTTAAGTATAAACACATAAAACTTGTCCCCATGCTCAGCCTCAGCTCCATGCAAGCCCTAATCTATATTATGAATTTGCATTTATTTAGAATAAAAAATTCCATGAATGTATATATTTAAGATAAGGTCTCTGTGCTTAAATTAGCATGTTTTTATGAAAGGACAATCATGTTTAGTGCTTATTAATACTTTAAAGTTTTGTATTGATGAGTAATATTTCTCTACATTATAGGTATATAGTATATAGGATGGTATGTGTGCATGATGCTTAAATTAATTACCCCTTAGCACACAAATAAGAATTTGGTTATTTCTATAGTTTACCTACAAACAAACCCTTGAATATTTATTTACTTTAGTGAATTCATTTTTCTGAATACATAGAGTCATGTTTTTAATGTTTGAAAGAAAAATCATAGGGCAGAGAAACTGCAAATCTCAACAGCTGTCAAAAATGAGAGAAATGGAAAGAATTTCACTTCTTCAGGGCTGAGGTTCAGGGCAGCCTTAACAATGCAGGTTTGCAAAGAGCCATCTGAGGGGCTCTAGAGAAAGAATGAGAAACTCAAGTGTCGAGGCAAGTGTACTTATGGTTTAGGCTAGGAACCAAGGAGGTGAGAGGCAGGAAAGAAAGAGGAAGTTACAATCTTGGAATTAAAAGTCAAGAAGACATACAGGTTTAACAGTGGATATCAACAGACAACTGATTTAGGACTGTTCTTTCTTGGGACATGTCTTTGCTATATAGCTAGAAGTTGGCATCCAATTTATATTATTTTTTCTGTCTAAGCATTTCAATTGCTAAATTATAGGCATTCACAATGATGATTGACTAATTAATTGTCTTATATACTTTCAATTCATTTAGAATAGAATCTCTGAGCCATGTAATAATTTATTGTTTAACTTGTTTGAGGACCTAAGAAACACTTTTCCAAATGGCTGAAATATTTTGTATTTTTAATAATAATGTGTATTACTGAGTTTCTATCTTTTTTGACTCTTGTTATTATCTGTTTTTGCTCTTTTGGGCATTCTGTTATATTTTGTTGAATATCCATTGACCTCAATTATCTTCCACTCATTTTTATTCCTATTTCTGTATTATTTTATGTTCATTGTGGACAGTAGTTTGTACTATATAAGTTTTCATAGTTTTGAACTTTTATTTCAGGACCTACCAGATAGTATACTCTAAGAAATAGAGTTATGTGTTATGAAGTTGCTCTTGTTTCCTGGTGAATCTTCTATTTAGTTATTTTACTCATTCTTAAACTAGAGTCACTGAAACTTCCAACTGCTACTCTTGACTGATTTGTTCTTACACCCTACCACACGGGTGAATCAAGCACTTGAGGCAAATGAAATCATTACCACACTCTGAGAATAGAAATTCTGTAGGAAGCTGATAGTTGAGAGAGAATATTGACCATGCTCTGGGAGAAGTGCTTTTAAAGGAGCTGCTAAAGAGGCTGAGTCCTCATGTTGTCTACAGTGCTGCTGGCATATTTCTTCTGCCCCGCTGATCAGTGAGAGGAAAGAGTAATGTGAAATATCTTGAAGTGAAAACATTACAGACCCCATCTTTCTGCAATAGGTAAGTATAAAGCCCTAATCACCAAAGTATAGATTTAGTCTGTGTGTCTGTATCTTATGCTATTAGAGAAAGTTGACTGAGCCCCAACACTGAGATCATCAAAGACAAAGCTCTGTTAGTTAAATTCCCACTGGCAAGAATAGGACTTAGTTTCATATTTAGGAGATCCTATAAAAGACATTAATTATTTTACAGTGATAATTGTCAAAATGAAGATGTTTCCATGCATCTATATTACTTATCTTACAGAAACTGACATTAATGGTTATGGTTACTATGGTGGGCTATGTAGTCCTTCTCCATGTCAACATTTTGAATTAAAGTATATAGCTTGGTCAAATCAGAGGAATGGAGTCACACTAATAAAGCTAAAGAATGTACAAAATTACATGTATTACTGAGATTTAAACTGACCTCTATACTGAGGAATGAAAACATTTAAATACATGGTACCCAAGAGAAAGGGAAAGGGAAAAGATCTCCTAAGCTAATGAGGAGCATGGGGGAGGGGAGAGGGAAGAAAGAAAAGGGGAGAAGAGGTGGGGAGAGGAAAACATGAGGGAACAAGAAGATCAAGTAAGGGGAAAGAAAAGAGATGCCATCATAGAGGGGGCCATTATAGCTTTAAAGAGAATTCTGAAATTAGGGAAATGTCCAGACATCCACAAAGCTGACACCAAATAACAATCTAAGCAATAGTGGAGAGACTACCTTAAATGCCCTCCCGTGATAATGGGATTCATGACTGACTTATATTCCATCATAGAGCCTTCATTTAGTAGCTGATGGTAGCAGACTGAAGCAGACACAGATACCCACAGCTGATAACTGAGCTGAAATTTAGTGGGAAATTACCAATACGGAGTCAGGTAGAAATATAAAGGTATTTAATAGGGAAAAGCCTTAATTATAGAGCAACCTAGCCAGCCGGCGTGGCAGCAGTCTGTCCAGCAAGTACAAAAGTGAAACTGAAAGAGAAATGCAGTCCCCTGAAAGTCTCACTCTATGTCACCCTGACCATGCCCTCGTAAGCGTGGTGAGGCACACCTGTAGCCAGCCCCTAAGTAGGCGTGGCTACAGCTTCCCCTACAATGAACTCTGGAATCCAGTTGCAGAGAGGGAGGAGTAATGAGCAAAGGGGTCAAGACCAGGATGGTGAAACCTACAGAAACAGCAGACCTGAACAAGGGGTTGGTCATGGACCACAGACTGATAGCTGGGAAACCAGAATAGGACTGTTCCATGCTCTCTGAAGGAGGAGATCAGGACAATGTACTGGTGGTGGATCAGTTTTTACCCCTAATGCACAAATGGACTTTGGGAGCCCTCTCCGCATATAAGGGTATGCTCTCAGCCTAGAGACACTGGGGGGGGCTAGGCCCCGCTCCCAAGGATATGACAGACATTGAAGATTCTCCCATGGAAGGCCTCACCCTTCCTGGGGAGCAGAATGGAGTAAATAGGGTGCCAGTTGGGGCAGGGGAGGAAGGGAGGGAGAGGGAACTGAGATTAAAATTTAAAGAAAACTTGTTTCTAATATAAATAAAAAACAATGTAAAATTTATCAACATAATTTTGATTTCTTCAAATTAATGTTTCTGAATTATAGCCCAACTTTTAAAAAGTAATTTATTTAAATCAAAACAATCCTGTTTTACCTACCAATCCAAGTTCCATCTCCCTCCTGTCCTCCTGTTCTCCTTACCACATCCCCACCCCACCCCCTCATCTGCTCCTCAGAGAGGCTGAGGCCTCCCATGGGGGATCATCAAAGTCTGTCATATCCTTTCAGGCAGGACTGAGGCCATCTCTGCTGTATCTAAGTTGAGAGAGTATCCTTCCATGGGGAATGGGATCCAATAGCCTGTGCATGCACTAGGGATAAATACTGGTTCCACTGCCAGCAGCCCCATCGACTGCCCAAGGCCAATTGGCACCCATGTTCAGGGGGCCAGGTTCAATAACCTAACTTTTTTTTGAGTTTGATTTTAACTTTATTTTTTTAAATATCTAGGCTGATTTATTTCATCAGTCCCTCTTTCAATCCCATGTCTCTATGAAGCTGCCTTTTTCTTTTTTTTTCCCCCAACTTTTTTATTTGAATTAGAAACAGGATTGTTTTACATGACAATCCCAGTTCCCTTCTCCCACTCATCCTTCCCTACTTCACCCCCCCAACTAATACCGTATCTGTCACATATCTTTTCTGCTCCCGCTGGAATGTGAGGCCTTCCATAGGGTGTCATTAGAGTCTTTTGTATCCTTTGAGATAGGGCCTAGGTCCACCCCCGTGTGTCTTGACTCAGGGAGTATTCCTCTATATGGACTGGGATCCCAAAATCCACACCTATGCTAAGGATAAATACTGGGCTTTTACAGGAAGTCCCATAGATTTCTGAGGTTTCCTCACAGAAACCCGTGTTCCTGGGATCTGGATCAGTCCCATGCTGGTATTCCAGATATCAGACTGGGGAGCAAGATTTCCCAGATGTTCAGGTCAGCTGTTTCTGTGGGTTTCATCAGCCTGGTCTGGACCTCTGTGCTCTTCACTGGTCTTTCTCTGCATCTGGGTTCCAGTTCAGATCTGTGATTAGTTTTTGATTTTGGCCATTCTGACAAGAGTAAGATAGTATCTAAGAGTTGTTTTGATTTGTGTTTCCCTGATGGCTAATGATGTTGAACAGTTTCTCATGTGTCTTTCAGCCATTTTAGATTCCTCTATTGAGAATTGTCTATTTAGTTCTGTACCCCACTTTTTAATTGGATTGTTTGGTGTTTTGGAGACTAGCTTCTTGAGTTCTTTGTATATTTTGGAGATTAGCCCTCTGTCAGATGTAGGGTTGGTGAAGATCTTTTCCCATTCTGCGGGCTGCCGTTTTGTCTTGCTGACTGTGTCCTTTGCCTTACAGAAGCTTCTCAGTTTCAGGAGGTCCCAATTATTAATTATTTATCTCAGTGTCTGTGCTACTGGTGTCATGTTCAGGAAGCAGTCTCCTGTACAAATTAATTCAAGTGTGTTTCCCACTTTATCTTCTAATAGATTCAGTGTGACTGGGTTTATGTTGAGGTCTTTGATTCATTTTGACTTAAGTTTTGTGCAGGGTGAAAGGCTTGGGTCTATCTGTAGTCTTCTACATGTTTGCATCCAGTTATGCCAGCATCATTTGTTGAAGATGTTCTCTTTGTTCCAGTGTATATACTTGGATTGTTTGTCAAAAATCATGTGTTTGTAGGTGTGTGGGTTAATATCAGGGTTTTCAACTCTATTCCTTTGTTCTAGCTGTCTATTTTTGTTCCAGTACCAAGCTGTTTTCAGGACTATAGCTCTGTAATAGCTCTTGAAGTCAGGGATGGTGATGCCTCCAGAAGTTCCTCTATTGTACAGGGTTGTTTTGACTATTCTAGGTCTTTTGTTTCTCCATATAAAGTTGAGGATTGTTCTTTCAAGGTCAGTGTAGAATTGTGTTGGGATTTTGTTGGGGATTGCATTGAATCTGTAGATTGCTTTTGGCAAGATTACCATTTTTACCGTGTTGATCCTGCCTATCAAGGAGCATGGGAGATCTTTCTATTTTCTGGTATCTTCTTTAATTCTTTCTGTAGAGACTCAATATTCTTATGGTACAATTCTTTCAATTTATTGGTTAAGGTTTGACCTTAAGAAAACATTTTATATGCAATTATATATTTGATCATAGACAATTCTGTCTGTCTGTCTTATTGTTTTCAATCAATTGGTTCTGGAAACCTATATCAGACAACTATGCTAGTGTCTGTACCAAGGAGACTCCATTCAAAAAGAGTTTGGCGAACTCTGTTTGCATTCTCTTATGCCAAAAATTTCATTTCTACATTTCTAGAACCCAATTGTGTCACCAGCAACATGAAAGACAGAAACATGGAAACCCTGAGTAATATTTGGAAGCATTTTGTCCTAGTCTACACAATAAATAATCAGCTTCTTTAAATCTTATTCTCATCTAGAATCATGCATGCACCTTCTCATCCATATTTATTGCTACAACTCAGATATGTAACACCACCAAACTTTCCTCATAGTTATCTTTCTGACATGAGTGACAATTAAATAATAGCTCAATGCCCATATACATCTGAAGTCCAGTTACACAGAGAGATGGTTGGAATCAAAAAGGATGATGCATAATGCACAATCACAAGAGAGTCTCAATAGAGGAATCTAAAATGGCTGAAAGACACATGAGAAAGTGTTGAACATCCTTAGCCATCAGGGAAACGCAAATCAAAACAACTCTGAGATACCATCTTACTCCTGTCATAATGGCCAAAATCAAAAACACCAATGACAGTTCACATTGGAGAGGATGTAGAGAAAGGGGAACACTCCTCCACTGCTGGTGGGAGTGCCAGCTTGTACAGCCACTTTGTAAATCTGTATGGTGACTCCTCAAGAAAATGAGAATCAGTCTATCACAAGATCCAGCAATTCCACTCTTAGGCATAGAACCAAAAGAAGCACATTCATATAACAAGAACATCTATTCAACGATATTCATAGCAGCACTCTTTGTAATAGCCAGAAACTGGAAGCAGCCTAGATGCCCCTCAGCTGAAGAATGGATAGAGAAAATGTGGTACATTTACACAACGGAGTACTACTCGGCAGAAAAAAAAAAAAAGGAATCTTGAAATTTGCAGGAAAATGGATGGAACTCGAAGAAACCATTCTGAGCAAGGTAACTCAATTACGAAAAGACAAACATGATATATATTCACTCATTTGTGGATTTTAAACATAGATTAAGGGATTACCATCCTACAATACACACTGCCAGAGAAACTGATAAACAAGGCGGACCCTCAAAGAGACAAACTTTGTCCCCTGGAGAAGGGGAAAAGGTCACGATCCCCTGAGCAAAATGAGAGCATGGGAACTGGGGGGAGGGGGCTACGAGAATGAGAAGGGAAGAAGAGGAAGGATGCAGAGGTCATGAGGGAGCAGAATGGTTGAGTCAGGTGTAGATTAGAAGAAAGGCTATGTGATAGGTAGGGTTTTAGTTAGGGGGGCTGGTAGGGGAGGAAGGGAAGGAGAAGGGAACTAGCATTGTCATGTAATTCAATCTTGTTTGTAATTCAAATATAAATAAATAAATAAATAAATAAATAAAAGAACGTTATTTTGTATAAAAATGATCAAAACACATTTTATGAAATTCTAATAAATACACATTTTAAAATGAAAATAAATGTGTAGGAAATAGCATTTCTCTCCTTGATTGCTCCATAGCCAAATTCAAAACATTTAAGGGGCAGCTACAATAATATAAATTGGGGTATTTTCTTATTTTCCACCTCATTTGAATATTTCTTGAAAAACCATCTTAGATACAGAAAGAGTATGTTTTACATTTATAAGAAAGCCATGATGCAATAATTAAAAGAAAATTTTGCTGCTTTATAAAATAATTATTATCTTAAAACTCAAAAAAGTAAAAATGCAGGAAAACTTCCTATTTTTAAGAAAATAAACATCAGATCAGGAGGCTCGGTTAGGCATAATAGCGACGTCTTCATAATTTCTTTACACTACAGTTTGGAGAGTTTATAAGTCACATCATGAGGGCAGGTGCAGTAGGAGGTTATTCTAGGCTGGGCAAACACAAGGGGAACAATGCACAGAGAGACAGGTGGAGCACAGAAAATACATGTAGAAAGAAATGAGCTGTTAGGGTAGTAGTCCAGCATCACCTCTCAGTGCTCACCTCAAGAATCCAGACCCTCTTAGATCTCCAGCAAATGCTACCTTTACTATGAGAGTTGTTACTACTTTGCTTAGGAGATTAGAAATTTTTCAATGCTTCTTTTTGCAAACTACTAACATGCAATAATTTCTTCTATTTCATAAAATCTGAAAATAAAAATGAAATATTATTTTTACATATGACTTTTCTGTTAATTCAGTAAGTGGTTATCATATTTTTGTAAACATCATAAATGGAATTTGTAGATGATTTTTATTTTGCTTTTGTTCTTTTGTTTTTTTTTTTAATTGAGACAGTGTCTACACCATACTCCCAGCTGATTAGGAACTCTGTCTAGCCCACACTGGCTCCTATCACAATATGTTTCTCTTACTTTAAACATCCAAACACTGGGACCATAGGCATGAAACATCTTGCCAGGATCAATTTATTGCTGGCACCCTGCAAAAACATAAACAGCATTTTGAGCCACCTAAGAGGGTAAAGAAAACTTATATCAACTGCTTATGTAATTTTTAAAGTTAATGTGAATCTAATAACTACATCTACTATACCAAATTAAAACCACAATTAATGAAAGAATATAAGAAGACATCTGAGAAAATATTTCATGATAATTACACTTCACATTTGCTTAATTTATTTTCAATGCATCCTGAATGAATATAGCATAAAATGAGACAAAATATAATAAACTTTTGTTACCACACAATATAGAGAATTGCCTTATATTTTACAATTAGCAAAATTGGTACTTCTCCATTGGTTCCTATGAATTTATCCATAGAGTTCTGAAATGGGGGGAAGGGTACCCTAAATATGAAAGAGGCTTGCTAGCCTCAGGTGAGCTTTAACCCAGGAAGTAAGGTGTACAGACACAGGAGACTTCCTGTGACTCAGTGCTCCTCCTCATTCTTGTCTTGTGGATTCAAAAGGGAGAGAGAGATTTTTCAGATGACAGAAATTTGGGTTAGGAGTTTTACCACCAGATTGTAAATAGACCACAGGAAGCTGGGTTTCACAAAGAGTTTTATCATAGGATTGTAAGTAGACCACAGAAAGCTGGGTTTCAGAAAGAGTTTTATCACAGGACTATAGATGGCCATTTAAGAGATAGTAAGAAGTTAGCACACCTGGATAGCAAAGTGATCTCTGGCAAGTAAGTTGCCTTGGAGCAGGCAGAATGTGTGAGTGAAAACTGAAGGCCTCAGGTGTCCAGGTGCCTCTCAGGTTTGCTCATAATTTCACATACTGTTTCTGGACAATTACTCACGTCTATGTCTTGTAAAGTGTGAAAACGATAGCAAGAACCCAGAACAAGACCTGTGGCCTATTTCCCAAATTCATGGTCTTCAACCAGGACAGAATCAAGGACACATCAAGGTTCTGGCCATGGAAAAGTAGCAGAAACTGTTGCTTTAAGGCCATACCTTTTCCAAACTGACTTCCTACAGATCCACTTGTGATCCCATTACAGAATTCAATAGAGAGAGTTTATAGCCAAGGGAAAACCTAGTTGTGCGGGTGACTAAACATCAAATTTAAAGAATGCATATGATGTAGGAGAAAGGAATGCCGTTGTAGTCTTAAGAAAATTTTGTTACTTGAGGCTTGTGAATAATACCTATTTACTTATAGAACATTAACACTAAATTGCTATTGTTAAAGAAATAAGCAATGTTCACTATGTTATAAGAGATAGGATTTTCTTATTGGTTGGTTAGAAGTTCTAGAATTTCTAGAGCACAGAACTTATAAGAGCTTGAGAAAAGTTTAGGTGTAATTACTACTTTTATTAGAGGCGACTGGTTCAGATGATGTAGACACATTGTTGATTCTTATTAGAATAAAGAATTCTTTATGTACATCTTGTATGTGATTGATGATATTATCAAAATTTCTAATAGGATATATATGTATATATGTATATGTATATATGAGGAAGGCTCCTATAAGTGGTGAATAAAATCAAAATACATGGTATGCATTATGAAAATACAATTATGAATTCTAATGTGCTGCACAAGCAGTATAGGCACAAAAAACACAAGGAAATATTGCACAGTATAATCATGAGGTCTGTGTTCAATGGTTTGTGAGAATACTAAAAGTAATTTGGAATCAGTATGAAAGTTACTGTGAACTATATAACTAACCACTGGGACCCTGGTTAAATGAGTTAGAAATGTGCAAAAAGCAGTCGGAGAGACATACGGATGGATTAATTGATCAAAAATTCACTTACCTAGGGAGACATAGGACCATTTCAGAAACTGGTGGAGGCTTACATGGCTTTGCATGTAATCCTTTGTATATTTCTAAAGATTTGTACATTAGCCATGATGAATATTAGAACTAGTTCCTTACAGAAACAACTAGACAGTTGGATTTCTGGTGAAGATAACAATAGGAAGAGAATAGGTCCCTCACAAAGCTGCTAATGTGTTATTCTGCCTTGTGAGAAACGTGAGCACAGCAGGGTTGACTGCCTATTCCGTTTTATTGAAGAAAGATTTTTCCATATACTTATGCTGACTACAGTTTCTTCTCTCCTAGCTTCTCCCAGGCCCTCTCTTCTTCCCCAGTGTCTCAAATCCACATTCTTTCTTTCCCTTATTAGAATATGAACAGAAACCTAAAATTAATAACAATAATAATTAATAACAATAATATCAAATATGAACTAGCAAACCAGAATAGGACAAAACATATAAACAAACAGAAAAAAGTTCTTTTGACCCTTTACTCTTGAGGAAGCTGTAATGTGAAATCTAAGATGATGTAGGGTATTTAGTCAATGCCACTGATTCTACACAAATACACACATTTATTTTTCTTTGGCACATCAGAATTATATACATATCTCTCTGGGATTATGCTATTTCAGTATGCATGTATTGTTTAATGTTCATATCAGGGCAAGCAGATTTGTCTTCTGAAACATTCATAATTTCTTTAATCTATTCACAGTGATTATTGTAACTAGGAACAGAAAAGACTCTAGTTTCATCATGTAGTTAGATACCCAGTCTTCCCAGCAGGCTTTTCTCAATGGATCAATCCACTTCTATCCACAAGGACTGTAGACATCACATCATTTTCTTCCAGGGTTTCTATCATGTTGCATTGCTTTCTATATAGGTATGTATGCTGCTGCCACAATATTTCCTTTGCTAGAACTCAGTAGATATTTTGATGTCAGGTGATGAGGAACCACTACCATCTTTCTCAGTACACAGATTAAAATAAATATATATCCCATTGTTCCATATGGGATTTAGGTTTTTGGCACTGCTTAACAAATTTAAAGATGAGTTAAAATAAAGAAACACTGGAGTAATAAAAATTCAGTACCATGTGACCAGTCAGCAGGGAGAACTAAAATTATCCAGAACCTAGTATGGGAAAAATTGTCATTGAAACAAAGAAGACAGTAATAACACACACACAAATACACACACATAAACACAAGCACCACAAAGTCATGCTCTTCAGAGAAGAAATTTCCTGTAAATTCAGTATTTCTGAGATGGAGGAAGGAGCATTGTGAGTTGGAGGCCACCCTGTGCGGTATAGATAATTCAAGAATGGGTTGGCCTGCATAGAGAACTTCTGTCTAAAAATTATAAACAGATAAACAAAGAAATAAAGCAATTGAGAGAAAAAGAATTGGACAGGATTTCCCTAAGAATAAGAAATGCCTCTTTTCTAAAACATCTTGATTGTGTTTCTACCTGAAAATTAACCTGAATTCTTTCTAGTGTCATCTAAGAGTGATCAGAAAACCAAAGTAAATATAAATAATACTAAATAGAGCACAATTGTCAGAGATTCAAACAAAAGTCTGTATAGCATCCCTTGAAAGTCTGATTTTTTTGGTTACTCTGGGATCAACTTCCTTTGCTTCTACTACATAAGATGCCTACAATCTGCTAATAACCACTGGCTGGCAATGGCAGGCCAAGTAAGAAATTGAATTTCTATGCACAGAAAGAGTTGCTTTTAGTATCTGCCAAAAATGTCCAGAAGAACATCTTGGATCCAGCCAAGTAAATCTCTTAAGTGGCTGGAAGCAATTTTCTTCCTTTGCCTTTTCAGTAGGGAACACTGTTCCAGCTCCCATATGTTGGTTCAGGGTACTGAACTCATTATTTATTAATGTGTAATCTTCTAAAATTATTTATAATATCCTAATGATATCAGAAGTTAGTTTTATGCATTTATTCTTTTGAATGTGTGGAAAATAGAAGAAGTACATATGATATAAGTATGGATATCAGAGAACAATTTGACAGGAGAACAATTGACTTAGATCCACTGTTTTTATCAGATGAACTATTTCACTAAGAACTTAGATTAAGATTCGTCTATCTGATCCTGGAATTCAACATAGCTAAAGTTATCATTTTCATATGTCATACATCTTTAAAGTAAACATAAATATGGTAAAAAGAAAACCAGTTTTGAAAATGACATTTCTCACATGGACCATAGCGATTAAACTGGGGCATCTTAAATAATGACAGAAAATTCTGAATATAGTTTCCACTTCAATGATAAATTTCAATGGGTTTCCTTTTCCAGAACAAGAGTCTTAATGCATCTTTTATTTAAAAACAAATAGAATTATAGGATGATGTTTAAATGACTACTAAAGAAATTTTAAAATTGGAAATTTTGAAATTCATAGGCAAATGGATGGAACTAGAATATGTACTTGCTCATATATGGATTTTTGACATAAGAGATTACCAGCCTACAATCCACAACCCCAGAGAAGCTAGGAAACAAGGATGATCCTAAGGGAAACATACATGGTTCCCCAGAGAAGGGGACAGGGACAAGATCTCCTGAGTAATTGGAAGCACAGGGGAGGAGGGAGGGCGGAGAAAGAGGAGCAGCAGGGAGGAACATGAGGAATCAGGAATGTCGAGTTGGAGGAAGGACAAAGGAGAGAAAGGAAAGAGATACCTTAATAGAAGGAGACGCTCTGGGCTCAAGGAGAAATCTGGCACAAGGAAAATTCCCAGGAATCCGAAGGATGACCCCAACTAAGAATCTGAGCAATAGTGGAGAGGCTACTTTAAATTCTCTTTCTGTATAATTAGGTTGATGAATACCTTGCATGCCATATTTGAATCTTCATCGAGTAGCTGATGGAAGCAGAAGCAGACACCCACAGCTAAGCACTTAGCCGAATTCCTGGAATCCAGTTGTAGAGAGGGAGGAGTGATGAGCAATGGGGTCAAGACCATTCTGGAAAAACCAACAGAAACAGCTAACATGAACAAGGTGGAGCTCACAGAGCCCAGTTCCACAGCTGCGGAACCTGCATAGCACTGAACCAGGACCCCTGCACCTTCGTGTCAGTTGGGGGGCTTGGGAAGTCTATGGGGCCTCTGGCAGTGGAACCAGTATTTATCCCTAGTGTACAGACTTTGGGAGCCTTTTCCATAGGGAGGGATACTCTCTCAGCCTAGATTCAGTGGGGAGGGCCTTGGTCCTGCCCTGAATGATGTGTCCAACTTCAACCATCCTCAATGGGGAAGATCCTCTCTGAGGAGTGGATGTGGGGGTGGGATGGTGAGCTGAATGGGAGGATGGAAGGGAGAGGAAACTGGGACTGGTGTGTAAAATAAGATTGTTTCTAATTTAAATAAAAAATAAAAAGGAAGTGACAATTTGAAAGGACAGTATGGAAGTTTGAATGTTAATATTTGGTGTTATTTAGACATAAACAGGATGAGAGATCATTGGGTCTGTACCACTTGCTCGCAAGAACAGTTTCCAAAATGACAGACTGGAACTGCAGAACTCTGATTAATAGTCAGCAGAATGGTACCTCTATCTTGTCTACTGGGAGGAGACTAAGTGCTAGAAATTCACTAACTGATGGCTAACTAGTCCTGGTTCTAGGAACCCTAAACTTTCTGAGATTATTGAATAACAGGAGAACTCATGGTAAAGAGCAAAGACAAATTATTGCTCCCTCACATAAGAATCAATTCATATGGGCCTGTCAATCACACCCAAAGGGAAAGGGCCTCAGGAAAATGTGCTTTTCATGGAGATTTTAGAAATAGTACAAAGCCTAAAATGCAGACCAGGGAAAAGGTCCAGAGGTTTTTTAGCTGCTGTCTTCACTGGAGCCTGTTCTCTCCTTTCCTATGCATATTTGCAGACTCTTTCTTCTACATTGCAAAATTTGCATTTCATTGGGAATCTTTCCAAGGAGACCCAGAGGCTTGAGGATACAAGGGCAAAGTTCTCCTGAGCCAAGGCAAGTGAATGTAGAGAGGAGATCCAATGAAAGAAAGCTGGTTTGTTTCTCTTGCATTTACATTTTTAACATAACATTTTTTGGTTTTTATTTGGGAACTACAAATAATATAACCTAACACCCTTACCTCCCAGTCTGCCCTGATCTACCCCTCATCTTTGTCAACTGCCCCAAATAAAAAGTTTTAAAAAACAATCCAATTTTTGTTGTCCTTATGGTCACTGGTGCATGATGAAATCACTGATGGCCAGTCCCCTAAGGAAAAGTGAGTCCTTCCCCATCCTAGGGAGTAGATGTCCATTGTACAGAGCTACATGGGCCCGTCGGCTTTGCTATTTTCAGCTCTTCAATGGCTTCCTTTCTAGGTTGTTACCTTCTTGGGAGTGGGGTTTGTGTTTTAATTTTAAAGTTTTAGTATTTTACTCTTGGTATTGACTTCCAGGGGACTTCCATGCCAATTACACACTCCACTACTGAGCAAGACCCTCAGCACCCATTTCCCTCACTCTTTACAGATAGTACCATAATTAGATTAAAATGTTTTAAATTGACTTCATAAATAAATGTGTTCTTTGTATCTCTTAATATTAAGAGGTATCCACAACCAGATATGACAGCTTTTCCCACTCCTACCTCTGGAGTAAGTCTATTCCACATCCAGAAATGATCATTTATCAACTCTGTTTGATAGAACAAGAGAAAACCTTTTTTTCAGAAGGATGCTACTTCACACACAAATATGGCCTTGTCATGAGCATCTACTGACAGAATTCTCCAGGTAAAAGGAAACTATAAATATTCCTGAGATAATATCAAACATGTATGATAAATAACCAGGTTGTATTTTTCTGGAATGTTTACAGAAAACATCTAGTCATTTTTGAAACTACAAAGTTAGAAAAACAAGCTTTTGTTTCATTTATTTTCCACAAACTCTGAAGGTAAATAATAACCTAACAATTATCGAAAATACCATATTTTAAAGAATCTAAAATTAGCAGACATAGGCCTAATTTGATTTCATGAAACTTTTATTTATATTTTTAACAGGAGTGTCTATAGCTTTAGCATCATATTTATCATTCATAAGGATCCAGCTGATAAGTATGTTGTTAATTTAGTAATTGCTACTTTAATAAATATTACCACAGGAAAACAATGGAACAGAAGCTACACTGGAAAAATGAACATAGCATCATAAAAATTTCCTTTCACTGTTGTGACAGACTGTTACCCCTTTCAATCACTTCCTAGCTATCTCGAGAAAGGAAAGTCAGCAAGCTTTGCAGGGTTTCTAACTTTTTGATGAGCACTTCACCACCTGATTTTGATGTGTGACTTCCCCCTGAAAGGTCAGAGCAAGGGGTTCTGACTGGCAACTGAAAAGTCTGAGCTGCATAGCTGTGAGATCTCTTCATTATATTTACTTGTGTGTAAACATTTCATAAAATCCTTCACAACAAAATTTCCCTAGCTGAGATTACCAACATTTAACACTTTAAGCACATTCCCATGATGGCCTCTCTTCATGAGAGGAAAACACTTAGGTAAGCTTTTTCTTTACCCAAATCAATAACCACAAAACTTACATTAATACTATGACAGGTTTTGACCAGAAAACCAACACTTGTTCATAGGTCGAAATGCTAACAGCTGCCATTAGAAATTCAGTATCCTTTGCTTGCTTTTTAGAATTTTTAATAATAAGCTTGGTCATGTTTAATCAACTTTGCATTTGAGTAGGGTTCACCAAACTTATGAATGAAAAAATTACAACTGAAAGGTGTTATGTCTATTACTGAAACAAAAATATATCTTAACCTTAGAATAAATGTCTTATCAAAGACGTGGAATAGCTAGAATATCATATTCATTATGAAAGTATTTTAATAAAAATTCTCTAAACCAAACAAAAACTATTATTTTTTTCTTATTTGTCTCAAGCAAGTGTTCCTCTAAACATGAAAGTTACAAAACTAGTGTTTGGTCTGTATTTTGGAATCAGTGCCAATAAAAGGAAATAATGTAAATAGTATATGAGAGATTTTCAAAGTGGTATTGTTTACAATCACCTAATTTCAACACATTTTATAGTATCATTGAAAACAACACCATGGCTGCATGAAAAAAAGCATAGACACCAGCAAATGCAATTGAGCTACTATAACTTGGGTGTTGTTTGGAATTACTCAGAATTTCTATTAAAAAATAATGTGATTGGTGATTTAAATTACTTCTAGTGTCATCTTATTCATATGTTTTGAAATACATTTCTTTCTATTGTTTATGTAGAAGGCTACAGTGTAGTTGTTTCATCTTTGTTGAAAGTAAATGCTGCCCAGACCACTAATTCAAGAAAATGTCAACCTATTAAAGGGTGAAGTCAACCTTGCTACAAACTGTGGATCATATGCTCACCATGCCTGCCTGGGTTTTCAAGTTTTGGCACATTGAATCTGTCTACAGTGCTCCACCACACTCAATGCACACTTCTAACTCTTTCTGCATGGTGCTGTTACATACTGTGAGCCTAGGATAGAACCGCACACTCTTGAAACAGTTTTTCTATTGCAGTTGATAATTTCTTTTTTACCATTTTATAACATGTACCAAATATACTCCCTTACTAATATTAGAAACAATGTATCTTTTTTGAAAGAATAAGTAGCACAAAATGTGCATTTCTGAAATACTTTGTTGTTAAAAATACGTCAATCCACTCAACCCTTTCATTAATAGAGAATAATATCAATTGCTAATGTTTATATCATTATACCTATTACTGATGTGTGAAATAAGCTAAAAATAATTAATGTATTACCTTTCAATGTTCCTAATGGTGGGAAACACAAGGTTATTTTGTTTTGTTTTTACTAATTAATTTTTTAAATTTATTTTACATCTGGATAGCAGTTTCCCCTTCCTCTGCTCTTACCATCTTCCCTTCTGCCCGCCTCCCTTTCCTCCCTGTTCCCAATCACTCCTATTCAGCAAAGAGCAGGCCTCCCATGAGCATCAACAAAACATGGCATATCATGTTTGAGGCAGGAACAAGCTCCTCCCACTGCATCAAGTCTGGGCAAGGAACCCAACATGGTTGAGTTGCATAGGTTGATTCATCTATTTTAAATGTTTTTTTGCCAACTTCATGCATGTATATTACTCATTTTGAACATAGTCATATGGTTTCCTTATCTTACTCCTTCTCACACCCTCTTTAACTCTACTTCTTCCCGGGAAGCCTCTTCTTACATCCATGTCTGTTGATATCTGTGGCTGTCTTCCCTGACATTTTTCAGTGACAATTTGTCCCATATCTTGGATTCCTGAAAGTTGTATAGAATTAATTGATTTTCATGGAGATGTTGCTTAACTAATATCAATCCTCATATGTTTTACTGTCACCCAGTTGCATGCCTCATTTCTAGTCAGTTATGCTTTGAATTTTCACATACAATGATCACATTTTCTTTTCCTATTTCTTCAATTTTAAATTTTGTCTTTAAAGCATTTATCTACTTGTCAGAAAAACATAGGAACACAACCAGTTATTTAACTAATCCACAGTGTCCTAATTAAATTTGTTTTTAATTCTTTTTTGTAGATTTATTAAGATTGCATGCATTTTCTGTAGAAAAAACACTTCTGCTTCCCCAATCCTGGTAGTTACGTATTTTGTGGATTTTTCTTGTTTCATGATGGACAATAGTACAATCTTAAATCAAGGTGCGCGCGCGCGCGCGCGCGCGCGCACACACACACACACACACACACACACACACACACACACACACACCCCTCTAAAAGTTGTTTAATAATTCTGTCATGTTTATACTTTTTATAAGTATTTTTTCTAGTGGTAACTCAAAATAACAAAGTATCCTTAACTAATTTAACCCGATCTTCTAAAGACTTGCAATATACCAATTCTAGTGAAGTTCTATAACTTTATCTTAGTTCAACCACACTGTTACTCTTGTCAATATCATATTACCAGTGTAGGTATTTCACTTTTTAACAGAGAATGCCTATTGCTTTTTTTCTTCATGTACTTATTTTCATTGCTTTTGGTGAATTTAATAAAAGAACACAAAAATGTATTTCTCTGGTCTTTATGGTGCTCCACTTTTTCTATTCCCTTTTACAGATAGGTACCTCTTAGAAAGTTTTTCCCCTAGGCTTGAAAAATTCTCCTCAGCATAATAAGTACCATGAGACTCTGGGGAAGAATTCACTAAAATAAGTTTTTCTTATCTGAAAATATCTTTAAATCCTCACTTCTTTTGGAAGAGTGTTTCACTGCACTTAGTATTCTGAGTTACCTTTAAACCTCCCCCATAAACTTTAAGGCATCAAGGACCTTTTCTTCTGGAACCCAGGGTTATGAGAACTTAGTCGTTACTCCTATCATTGTTTTCCTCTATGCATAAAATGCTTTAAATCTCTGTGGTGGCTTTTGAAGCATGGTTGTTTAGTTTGCTTGCCTGATTATAACATATGCTGTTTAGATTTTCTTTGTTGCTTGAAAATACTTTAACTTTCTCAGACTGTAGACTAAGGCACTTTACAGTTCTGAATTTCAGGTTATTATCTACAGCTGGAGATTTAGCCTTTAGATCTTGCTGCCAAGGTAGTATTTCTGATAGCATCTCTACATAGCTGTGATGACTTTGTGCTCATAATGTTATATAAACAGTTAAACCCTTGATTAAAATCAAGAATAATATTTTATGGGTATAGGTCAAAAATATATTACAGAGGACGTTTTTTATATTTCTTCCAGGGAGGATATGAAGTTCTATCATTTTCATTCCTTTAGTGTTTTCAAATAATGTTCATTGTAAACTCTCATTGCTTCTTTATGGTTTGAAAAACTGGTGATGGTAAGTAACAGTTCAACCATACATTATTCTGTTGCTAGCTAGAAAATGTGTAATTTGAAATACATCACACCCACTCGGGCTCAATGAAGCATAATACATGTAGAGAAAGGACTATAGATGCTAACTCTTGACATTGTTTCAAAATAACTATGAAATTCCTTAACATTGTCCTAGGTTTAATACTTTGTAATTGTCCTAAAGGATGCTGAGACTTAAACATTCTTAAATATATTAAAGTATGAAAATTTATATCTTAATTTAATTTTATTTTTTTCCAACTTTTTTATTTGAATTAGAAACAGTATTGTTTTACCTAACAATCCCAGTTCCCTTCTCTGACCTCACCTACTGCCCCCACCCCAAATAAAACCCTATCTGTCACATATCCTTTCTGCTCCCCCTGGATGGTGAGGCCTTTCATAGCGTGTCATCAGTGTCTATTGAAAACCTTTGGGATAGGGCCTAGGCCCACCCCCATGTGTCTTGGCTCACGGAGTATTCCTCTACATAGAATGGGCTCTCAAAGTCCACACCTATGCTATCGATAAGTACTGGATTTCTACAGGAAGTCCCATAGATTTCTGAGGTTTCCTCACAGAAACCCATTTTTCTGGGTTCTAGATCAGTCCCATGCTGGTAGTTCAGCTATCAGTCTGGGGAGCAAGAGTTCCCAGATATTCAGGTCAGCTGTTTCTGTGTGTTTCACCATCCTGGCCTGGACCTCTGTGCTCTTCACTTGTCCTTCTCTGCATCTGGGTTCCAGTTCAGTTCGATGATTAGTTGTGGGTGTCTGTTTCTACTTCCACCAGCTGCTGGATGAAGGCTATAGGATGGCATATAAGTCAGTCATCAATCTCATAATCAGGGGAGGGCATTTAAGGTAGCGTCTCCTCCGTTGCAAGCCACCATAAGACCCATTGTCTTACTTTGTCTCTTTCTGGGCAGATAGAATTGCCATGACGAAATTGTGGCTTGAAATTAGTGTTCACTATTTCCCCATATTTTAGAGCACAGAAACACATTATAGCCTCTAGTTTAAAAGCAAATTTTAACTCTGAAATTATTTTTAGTTCAACTATAATTTTTGATTGAACACAGAGAGTTGCTAGACTCATATTAATGGTTTTTTGAGAGATTTAAAATAAGTAAACATTATTGCTATTAATACTCTAATCAGGGAATGTCTTTTAGATCATCTGCTATGTGGGTAAATGTGAAAATCAGATAATACACACATCACTGTAGTGGACACAAGACTCCTGTCACTGTGCTGCATTGCAGTATGCTAGTAACAAGTATAGAGCAGTGCCATTTGTCTTTCCTTTTAAGGTAACATACTTGAAAAGAGGTATGTACTCCTGGGCATATACCCAAGGGATGCTCAATCATACCACAAGGATACTTACTCAAATATGTTCACAAATGCTTTCTCTATAATTGCCAGAACCTGGAAACAACCTAGATGCCACTCAACCAAAGAATAAAGAAAATGTGGTATATTTACACAATGGAGTATTGATGGGGAAGTCCTTTTGTGTATATGTTTGTTTTATTTGTTGATAAATAAAGCACTGTTGGCCAACAGGGCAGCAAGATAGTTGGGGCTAGGAGTCGAGGAGGATTCTGGGAAATGTAGTAGAGGGAGAAGCTGCCATGTGATCCCAGGAAGACAGGACGCATGATGCTGACATCCTCGATAAGCTAAGTCTTTATAAAATATATAGATTAGTGGTTATGGTTGATACTTAAGACAGAGCTAGCAAATAAGAAAACCTAGTAATTGGCCAGCAGCATTGTAACTAATATAAGACACTGTATGGTATTTGGGGGCCTGAGTTATCATTACAGAGTATTACTCACCTATTAACAATGACATCAGTACATTTGAGAGCAAAAGGATAGAACTAGAAAAAAAGTCATCCTGAGTTAGTTATGCCAGGCCTAGAAAGATAAGCATGGTATAACTCACTTATAAGTAG
This sequence comes from Cricetulus griseus, assembly GCF_003668045.3. NCBI lineage: Eukaryota > Metazoa > Chordata > Mammalia > Rodentia > Cricetidae > Cricetulus > Cricetulus griseus. The sequence continues at coordinate 264,413,541 of NW_023276807.1, read as the reverse complement.
ATATTAACTGTAAAATAAAGGACAACTATGCTACAATCCACAGACTCAGGGAGGCTAGCTGACAAGGAGGGCCCAAGGTGGGACTTATGGATCTCCATGGGAAGAGGAAATAGAAGAAATCTCCTGGGGGACTGGGGTTGGGTGTCGATGGGAACATGAGGGATTGAGGTGAGGTCTGGATGGAGGGGGAAAGTACTGAGATGACAGGAAATGGGGGAGGGAGGCATTTTGGGGGTCATCTAAAACCCTGCTGCAAGGTTATCTCCCAGGAATCTACCCACATGACCCCAGCTAAGTCTCTTAGCAATAGTGGAGATGTAACCTGAATTGGACATCTCCTGTGATCAGGCAAGGTGTCCAGTGGAAATATTGGGACACCAATCCAGTCACATAATCTTTGACCTACAGCCTGTTCTACCTATGGGATGTACAGGGGTGGATAGCCGTGGTGGAGTAAGGGTGGCACAGAGATTGTAGGATTGGCCAACCAATGGTTGGTCCAACCTAAGACCCATACCATGGGAGTGAAACCACCCGAGACACTGCCTGGAGTGCCAAGATGCAGAGGCTTGAAGGCTTAGAGCCCCAGGACAGAACCAAATGTGATTGAAAAAATGTAAACATGAAGATACCTAATGATATTCTGCTATATGCATTGATAGATGACTACCCCAGTTGTCATCAGAGAGGCTATCCAGTAACTGATGGAAACAGATGCAGAGAGCCACAGCCAAACATTTGACAGACCTCAGGATATGCTGCTGAAGAGAGAGGAAGAATTGTAGAAGCCAGAGGAGTCAAGGACATCACAAGAAAACCCACAGAAATAACTAACCTGGATCATGGGAACTCACAGAATCTGAACCAACAAGCAGGGAGCCAGAGTGAGAATGACCTAAGTCCTCTGCATATATATGTGACAGTTGTGTACCTTGTTCTACTTGTGGTACTCCTAAAAATGGGAGCAGGGAGTACCCTTAAAACTTTGACTGGTTATTAGGAACTTATTCCTCACACTGGTTTGCTTTTCCAAGCCTTAATACAAGTGTAGGTACTTAGGCTTACTGCAACTTGATAAGCTATACTTGGTTAATACCCACGGAAGGCCAGCCCCTTTCTGAGCAGAAAGAGAGTAGTAAGTAGATATTATGGGGGAAGTGGAGGAAGATGGGGGGGGAGAAATAGGAGGAGGAGAGGAGGGGGGGGAAGCTGTATGCTGGATATAAAAGAAGTAAACAAATAAATATCAGAATAAAAGAGGTATGGTCAAAAATATTTGGAGACCAACTAGGCATTAAGTAGCTAATCAAACACATGAAGTAAGGAGAAAATTTAAGAAATCCTGATAATCTCTCAATATGAAAAGTAAATCAACTTCCTGCTGTGAGATATTCTTTGGTATTTTCCAAATACAGATCCACACAGTTCTTAGGCTGTATTTAAAATTTGTGTTATTATTTAATAATGAAGCAGTTGAGAGTGAAAGCACTAATTTGCAGCAACATCCTTAAGCAAACCTGAAGCCTCTGGCCTTGCAATTTACATGCAATCAAACATTAGTAGTTTTCCTTGGAGACATCTATACTTATTGAATGATGAATTTGGCTCACATATTTTCAGGTCTTTTCATCTTACCAGATAGAGATAATCAGCCAAGACACATTATTGTAAAGAAGAAATAAACTAAGCTACTGTCTTACTAAGGCCTCAGATTAACTGTTCTGATCTATTTTCACTCTTTATCCACTTAGAGCAATTCACTTTCATTTCCCACAAGAGGAAGTTTGGAAGTACATCAAAGGCAAACTTGAAATTGGGTTATCCCCTCTGTTCTCAGTTCCTGCCACATGGCATCTAGTGATTCTATAAAGAAAGGAGAAGTGTAGAGGGCCACTTATGACCTTGTTTCAAAGAATGTCACTGCAACCCTTGGGGAATGAATGATCATTTTTCTTCAATCTTTTCCTTCAATTTCATTTTTTTCTAATTAATTATTAGAAACTACTCTCTTGCTATGCAGTAGTTAAAGTCTTGTCACACCAATTCCTTGGAATCATATTTTAATTTGCATGAGTCTTACTTAAAAGCAGTCATTTTAATTTCATATCAGTTGCTTTATAATATGCTTCCTCAATGCAATTGCAGATTTATTTTAAATTATGGGAAAAACACTTTTTCAGAACAAAAAAAGTTGTGGCTATATATCATCTTACTTGAAAATCTTGGGAATGGTAGAGGAAGACAGAAGAAGGAAGAAGGAGGGTTTGATTAGAGTAAGGATATCTGGAAAAGCCATAGTGAATCATACTATTGACTATTTATCTCAAAAAGCTCCTGCAATACATGTAATTCTGTTGAAACCTCCCTTCAAAGAGGCAAAATCACCCATCAAAGCCTCCAACACTGGAGTTGTCTAAGAGACTCTCAGAACACACAGCTATTGCTATTGACCTTTGTTGCCCCATAGAGGTTAAAGGATAGTCCCCGTTCCTAAAGACACCACACATTTTGTAACAGAACACAGAGGTTCTGTGAGTTGGAACTGATGTAAATGCTTCCTCCTTGAGGTCTAGCTTTCATGAAACTAGGAGTCATGCAAAGTGCAAAGGTCCAAATGAGAGAGGCAACTAGCAGTCCCACCCAGCTATGATGCAAAGAACCAAAACAAACAGAATGGCACAGAAACGGTTCAAGAGTGGCAAGCATGCCTTGGTCATGAACAATAACTTTTTAATTGGACTAAAGACCTCATCAACAAGAAGGAAACAATTCCTGGTACTGGAAACCTAACTAATTTCAGTGAAATCAACTATATTGGAGAAGAACCTAAAACCAGTAATTTATTAAACTAGAATAATCACTGCCAACAGTGTATTGACATTTGTCCTTGTACCCACAGTTAACTATAGTCTTTATTCCTCATCTGGAAAACATCCTTTTTGCAACAGAGAGAGACCACTACAGAAAACTTCAACAAATCAAAATGCAAAATTGTAGAACTTAGTCCCAATGTACACATCTACAAAATATTACCACAGATAAGGCTCATGGAACTTTTCAGAAAAGGGGCAAGCAAGAGTGTAAGAAACAGAGGACATGGAGTGTGCTGTGACACTGTTTCCTAATAATGTCAGAAGATACATCCATTAAGTATGGAATACATGACTGCCTAACCATGAGCTGAACAAGGATAACACCAATGAACATACCAATGAGACCTCAGTTCTACCCAAAAAATTACAGAAAAACCAAGAATGCTGAGTATGGAAAAGCAATCTTCTCTGGTGAGGAATGAGAGCTAAGCTTGTCTGAGGGTATAAGGATGTTTAAAATATTTTTAGAAAATGCATAGATTTAGAAAAATGGCAGTACTAGAACTTCTAGTGTCTACCGCCTCTCTAGCAACAGATAATTAAGTTTACAATATTAGGTGTGACTTCCTTCATACTGAGTGGGTTGAAGTCCAATTAGACAGCAGTTATTTATCTCCAAGATGAGGTATGGATTGGGAGGAGAGGAGGGTGGGGAGGCTGCAGTTGGAATAGAATTTATGATTGAAAAATAAATAACTTTAAAAAAAACATGAATTTCACAAAAGATCATCTCTTTTCAATTATGGAGATAAAAAGTACTGCAAATAGGAAAATGTCTGAAGATTTTAAAATTTCGCTAGTATTAATGATGATTGCCATAAAGAATATGCTCTGAACAACGAGGAAAGTAAAGGAAAAATCCAGAAAAACTGATTTAAAAATAAGATTTAACTGGAACTATTTTATTATTGGGGAATCTTGTGGGGTAGTCATTGTTGTGGCTCATACATGTTACAGCTGAGTAAGAATATTGGTTGTTTTTCTCCCTTGACAAAGCAACCCCAGATTCTATGGGAGCTAGATGGCATGAAGGAGACTTCCAAGTCAATGGCAGCTTGATTCTTCCAAGTCAGAAGTACATGGCGTTTCCATTAATAGGGTCTTACCTTCAAATTCTGGTATCGAAAAGCAAGGAAAATAGCCTATTGTTTTAGGTGTCTTAATTCGGTGATGAATAGACAATCTGACTAAAGAAAGTTGCACAAAATGAAAATGTATAAGTTAATGGTACTAAAGTGTATCCTTCTGTAAAGCCTATTTTTTTTTACACACCTGATGGCCTATGTATGTTGGCCAAAATGCCAGTGCCATGGGATACTTAATGACATAATTTAAGACAAAGTAAATGTTGTAATCTAAATGAACATAACCACCAACCAGAGCCCAAGTATTTAAACATGAACCTGTAGCATTCCCACAGCATTTTAGTAATGGTAGCTTTTAGAATTCCAACCCACCAAAAATTTTCCAATATATGTTCTGATAATTATTCATTGATGCTTAATATTGAATCTGTACCTTTAATTAAATTACCATTTAATTTGTAACTGGTAAAAACTCTTAATAATTAATTTAACTAGTCTTTTATGATCTAAATCATCTCTGATCTATGTGCTGACAAACATCTTACAATTTCACAAGTGTATTTTACTATGTGGTTGTAATTAATCTTATTTCTCATTAGTGGGACATTTTAATACTGGGTGGTGAGGCTGTTTGTATTCAAATAAAGTCTAATATACAAGTTCTTATGTTTTAGAAATAGTGAAGTTCTCTTTCTTGTGTTCTCTTCTGTGTGGAGTACCAAAGTAGTTATGAAATTAAATAGAATACATAATTGGTGATAATGAGAAAAGCTTAATATTATAACCAACAAAAAGAAACTGTGCCATAATAGTTCTATAATCTATCTAGTTAATATCTATGTGGGTGTCTATGAATGTATCTATTTATCTATCCATCTTCCACACATATTGCAGAGAATCAGCATTAATATTAATATTTGATGACCTAAAGCTTGAAATATGGCCTTTTAAGGAAGCTTAACAGGGAGAATTTTCATTCACTCCCTGCAGGAGAGTCATTGTGAATTTACTCTGTCCTTGCCTCCTTCCTGGTCATGAGCAGAGGATTTATATATCTCAATGAGCTGGTTGATCAGGAGCAAAGGGAACAAGAACAGAAGACTGATGTGCCAGACAAAGCATCTGGGAAATGTAGATAGCCTCAGGGCAGACATGGCTGGGAAAGTACATTCCAGACAATCACCCTAGCAAGGAAAAGGGACCATTCAAACAAAATTTACTTCAGCAAGCACTTTAGGCTACAGCTATATCAATACATATCTGATATATTTAAAAAATGTGATTTGAAATAATTCCTTACATTGTTATGGGTACCTGAAAAAGATAAGTGCATTTCTCAAAAAAGAGACAGTGTACCTTTAATATCGACATGGGCAATTCTATGTAAACATAAATAAAATTAAAATGACATGCTATAATCAATGACATACATGCTATTTATGGGACCTTGAACTAACATCTGAAATGTAATTTGTAGAACTTCAAATATATGATAACATGCTAGATTTATAGCAACAAACTTAGATATAAAATAAATGAATTACAGTAAATTGTCAATGGCAAAATCTTGTTGAATATGTATATAAAGAACGGAATTTTTCCAGCTCTGCTATATCTTGCCTAAACAGTTAATGAAATACTGTGGAGAATAATAAGCATTTTTAAGAAATCTATAATCTTATTATGAGATTTAAAAATATTATGAATTTTGAAATAAAAGTAAACAATGAATTCTCTTATGGGAAGAACAGATATGCAGTATGCATAGGCATGACATTTTTAAAATTCATTTATTTAGCTCATAAATAAAGTCATGCACAATTATGATACAGAATACAGTATGTTCACAATGGCATGGCTAAATTAAACCAATTAACATGTTAAATCACACATATTTTTAAAAAGAAGAAGAAAAAGAAGAATTGGTTCCATATCGAATGTAGCAGGGTCCTTTTAATAACTCTGATAAGAACAAGTGTATAGCAATGAGTGGAAATACTGATTTATTTAAAACTTCTCACAACTGAGCAGTGAGGATTCATATTTAAGTTACTATGTAATAAAAATCTGTATGTTTCAAATCAAGGACACTGCTTAGAAGCATGACAATAGCAACTGATTGGATATCTAACCTTAGAAGTAGGGAGTGAAATTCTTTTATCTAATGCCTGGGGGATTCCTTCACTTCTATTTTAGTCTGGTGTTAATTGCTGATAAATAGTAGCAATTTGTTAGGTGTAGACAGTGTTGTATCAAATCATTGGAGCAGAATGAACTGTTGTTAAATAAAATGACTTCGATCTTACAGAGATTAGTAAAAACAGTAAGACGATAGTATTGAGGTTATTATGAATTAGAAAAAGGAGGAAAAACATAATGGCTTCCAGGTTTGTTTTTCTTTTAATTAACAAATATGGAAACTAGGTAAGAAGCCAGTATTGTTTCGAGGACTAATGACATATGTATATATGTATATTTGCTTTCTTCTGTAGCATAACAGGATTACTGTATGTGTGGCAGCCTAAAAATATACACATTTTATCTGTAGGGAGAGATCTCTAGGTTCTGACACCACATGTAAAGGAAAATACTGTACACTGGATATGGATATTGAGGGTTAATTTATTAATGGGAGATCACTTACATGAGAAGCCAATAACCCAGGTTAGTCTCAGCAGCTCTCGGAGACCCGACCAGAACCCGGGGAGAGAGCAAGAGCCCCCTTGCCTCAGCCTTTTATTCCACACTCCAAGAACGCACTTGTGGCCACGCCCAAATGGGCGTAGTCAGTGCCACAGTTTCCTAGAGATCTCTCCCTACATTTATCATATAGCAAGTCTCACATACAGGTGTGATGTATATTCACTTCGGATCGTAAAAGTTAAATCCAGTCTGCAGAGAGCGCAATGTCTCTTGTAGTTTAGAGTCCATTTTTTTACATATAGTTTTTTAAATAGAATTTAGTTTCTTTTGCTTGTGGAACTGAGGTCATTGTTTTATTGGGACCTATAGATTAGATCAACAATTGACTGTGTTATAGTCCCTTTTCATAGTTTGAAAACAGTTGTGAAAATTCAGTAGAAAGATCTCCTGGTTCTCTGTTATGACATGAGGTCTCCTATGATGCAAGACAATCTCAGGACTACTTCATCACAATAGACTCATGTGTGCAGAGTGGTTGTATCTGGTAGCAAAAATCTCAGGGCCTAGAATTTTGAAACCAAAGATGGACATGTTAGCCTCAAAATTTAATATTGCTTTGATTAGGAAAACAAGAAATTTTTGTCATTCACATTGTTGATGAAATCAAGCAATCCATGAACAGGATATAAAAAATTCTAAAATATTTCGTCATTAATGACTGTGATGCTGTAGGGAGCGCTTAGCATAAGTATTATGAGAGAATCTGAACCCGATGTCAAATGAACATATAAGCAAACTGCAATTTTGCAGTTTGGAATCTATGCTATCCTGAACAGAGGTAATGGGCCATTCACAAAAAGATAACCATGATCAAGCCATGCCATTAGAGCTATGAAATTAATTAAATATTATATTACTCTACTTATTAAATGCTAGCTTGGTCCATGTGTTTACCTTCCTTGTCATAATCCTAGTACTCATTGCAAATGAAGGTTCACTCATAAAGGGATCTCTTTTTTCTGATGAAGTATTTAAAGGAGAAGAAATGCTAAAAGCCAGGAGTGAAGTGTGATGTTAAATGGGATTTTTGGATACAAAAAATGACAGCTAAGAGAAACTGGTATTGGAGATTTTATAGGAATGGTGACAACTTTGATACCTAAACTACAACTTAAAAACAAAAATGAATTCAAGACTAATGTCAAGTGCTGAATTGGACACATTCAAAGAGATGGAGTCATGCTGGGCTTTGGGAAATAAGCAAACAAAAAGCAAGCTATTTGTTTTAGATTAGACTGTGTGTAGTAAAGCAAGAAAATACTGTTAGACGAGCAGGTGTTTTAGCCACACTGGTAAAATGTCAGATGAGCAGGGCACATTACAAACTCTTTCATCATTATATATAGTATTTTAGTATGGGGTAAGTTAGGATACTAAAGTATAATATGCACAAAACATAAGTATATAAAGCTGGCCCTAGTGCCTGATACAGATGGACCATCAGGTCTATAGCAGCTGTCAGTAACAAGATGATAATGAAATCCCAGCTGAGGGTCTCAAAATAAAGTCTCTCAAATGACATGAAAAGGGATCAAATGAAGAAGTTGGTATGGAGATGAGATTTGCATTTTAGAAATATCATTCTGTGTAGTATTCAGAGAGGCAACTAAAGAGGCCTGATGCTGTGGTCAATAGAAACTGATTGGGGCAAACTAGAGTCTTGTTTTTTATTTGTTTGTTTGTTTTTCTAAAATAATTGATGCAGTAGCAGAGAAGGGGCTTGAGTCATATCTAGAGACAAAATCATTAACAAGAGACAGTAAATTAAGTGGGCGGATCTTGAAAGATTAAACTACCAGTATGAGTCTTTATTGATGAAGCAAGCTAAATTATAAAGAAACAAAACTCTGTCAAATTAATTCCATCTCACCATTCTTATCCTACAAGGATATGAAGAAGAAGAAATTCACAGCTTCCTAAATCAAATCATTGCCCTGATCAGAAAGAGCTGCTCTCAAGGAGGGAGGCAGAGGTCTTGGGAACCTCACTTGGATGGAAACTGAAAGGGAAAGGGCTAAACATTAAACATTCTTTCCAATGATTACATGAAACTGCTGAGATCTTGTAGAGCCATGGAAGAGCCTACTGGCAAGCTGCTTCTCTCTAGGCATTGCAAAGAACACTGAGAGATCAAACAGAAACACGTCATAGAATAAACTGAGGTAAATTTGAGAGAGAGAAATATATAGCAAGACACTGAAAGACGTGAGGGTTTCAGGCAGGAATGCATTTGGACTAGATATATATATTTGATGACCATTAACATATAGCCAAGAAATAAAGCATTAGTCATGATTCAGGACTTAGGAATATAGATTCAGATATTTGAAGACCAAGGGAAATATCCTTGAAATATTTATTGTCCTTGTGTGTGACAAAGAAGTAGACCCAAACAATACTGACTGAAGAAGTGAGATCTTAGAGATGTGCCACACATAAACCTTTAAAGAAAAGAGAAAGCCAATAAACAATGAAGCTTGAGCAAAATGAAAGGAAAGAATCTGTAAAGGGGAAGACAAAGTCAATGGCAAGTAAGGAATCACTGACATGTAAGTTAAGACACATTTAGGCAGAAACATATCATTTGAATTTAATACTGAAATGAATGCCTTAGTCTTTAAAGATTTGAGCTGCCATATTATTCTGACTAAATATTATTCCCAGTACTCTTGTAGTGTTCAGCTAATCAACATTAGAAAGCACACACTTTTCTTCACCAACCTTATAATTGGCAAAACAAGATCATAGGATTCCTTATCATTAAGTAGTAGAACTTAGACTTGGACCCATTTCAATAGGATTTAAGGGACAGGGGCCAATGCAGGAAGTCTGAGTTGCTATGAATTATAATCTGCCATTAGAATTAGATTACTTAGAATTTTCAAAGATGAGCTATCTGGTACGAATGGACTATGCTAAGTGCTATCTTTTTCACATCCAACTAATAAAGCAGATGACAAAAGTTCTAAAGTCTTATAACAAAAAACTTGCACTTCACTACAGAGAGCCAATAACTCTTGACAGCAGTGATGGCTGGTGGAGACCCACCACTGGTGACAACTGGAGTTCTACATTAAGGGCTGGTCATTAACGTCAATGATGATAGCAATTATCTGTACAGTAGAAAGGTGAATCTCGAAACCGATCCCAAGCACAAATGGAACTGACAATGAATAGATAAATACGTGGTCCAGATTCCCAGAGCATCTGACATTTGAACTGATGGCTCTTTCACAGCTTCTGCTTAGGGATGTACGATATGGATTTCATGTGAAATTCATCATGGGAGTAGTGATTGTGTATATTCACCAAATAATTATTACATTGATTATGTTGATGAATCTACTTGGAAACTAGGCCTAAAATAAGGTGGCAAACAGGTATGGGCACCGTTCAAAGTGGTCTTCTCTTTGAACTCAGGAAAAGAGAATACAAGATTCAGACGTAGAAGAAATATTATATTATATTTATCATGCTACCTAGTTGGTTATAAGGTTTGGGTAAAAAATAAAAGTAGACAGACATTTTGCCAGTTGACAGATATCAATGTATATTTCTTATCACCCATCATTAGCCTTTTTTTGAGATAATTTATACTTTTTTTTCCAGATTTTTTAAAATTTAAATTAGAAACAAGCTTGTTTTACATGTCCATCCCAGTTCCCTCTCCCTCCCTTCCTCCCCTGACCCTCACCCACCCCCTATCCCATCCCCTTTCTGCTCCCCAGGGAGGGTGAGGCCTTTCATGGGGGATCTTCAAAGTCTGTCTTATCATTTCGAGCAGGGCCTAGACACTCCCCCATGTGTCTAGGCAGAGAGAGTATCCCTCTTTGTGGAATGGGCTCCCAAAGTCCATTCATGTACTAGGGATAAAATACTGATCTACTCCCAGAGGACCCATAGTCCAGATCTACTCCCAGAGGATTGTTGAGGCCTCCTCATTGACAGCCCCCCCCTTTTTTTTTAAATCACAGAGTATATACTAAAGAGGAGACTAAAGTCATCCACGAAGAATGTCCACCAACCATCTGACCCTTCCTACATGCCACAAAATGGCTAATTGATGTCCATGCCACCTGGCTTGGAAGCAAATCTATTCTGAGTGAGATAGCTCTTTGAAAATGAACACACTTTGCAGATATCCACAGCTAAGCACTGGGCCAACCTCCCCAAGTCCAGTCTAGGAAAGAGAGCAGTTATAACACCAGCAAAGGGTACAAGACCATTTTCGGAACACCACAGAAACAGCTGTCCTGAACTAGTAGGATCTCACTGACTCCAGACTGACAGCAGGGGAACCTGCTAGGACCAAACTAGACCCTCTGAAAGTGGGTGGCAACTGTGTGTCGTGGGCAGTCTGTGGGGACACTAGCAGTGGGACCAAGATTTATCCCTAGTGTTTGAACTGGATTTTTGGAGTTCATCCCTATGGAGGGATACCTTGCTCAGCCTAGATATAGGGGGAAGGACTTGATTCTGCCTCAAAATGATGTGCCAAACTTTGCTGACTCCACATGGGAATTCTTAACCTCTCCAGGAGTGGAGGAAGGGATGGGGTATGGGGCACTTGGGGAAGCAGAAGGAAGGGAGGGAGTGGGGACTGGGGTTGATATGTAAAATGAGAAAAGATTGTTTTTAAAAATAAAAAAATGACTAATAAATGTGTCCTTATATTTACAACCAAATAAAATATTACAAAAGCATTTTCAGCTACTGAATACCACAGAATCTTACAAACATTGGAACCTATGTTTCTTGAAGGAAGAAAGGCTCATTCACACATGTACATATGTGCACACATGTACTCACACATGGAAACACACAGGCACATACACATGAATAGTCACATGCACACACACATGTACATGCATATATAAATGAAATATACTGGAAGACATCATAGATGACTGAAGATCACAGAAATCAGAGTAAGCAAATTTCAAGAGAGATTCATAGTAATTATCTCATAAAAAGAAAGAAAGCATAAAACTAAAGAAGCATGGGCAGTAATACTCAAAAAAGAAGAGGACTGGAGACATATATTAAATAAGTCCAGCTGCAGAAAGCATGGTGGTGGCTTCCTAGTTGTTTTAAAAGCTATGTAGATATTTTCATATATTCTGTGATTTAGAATATTGATAGAAGCACAACTTGAATTTTCAAACAGAGGAACAATTTTGTAATTTAAGAATGTACTCAGTAGTCTCTGGAATCATGTTTCCAATCTCTTTGAAATGAGGCGTTGCCAGAAATTACATTTCTTATATTTTTGATTTTGCACCTAGCCTTTAACAGTTGAGTCATCCCTCCACAGCAACCATGCCATTTTTTTCCTGCAGCTTTCCAGGAGAAAGCTCCCTTTCAGAGGAGTTCCAGTTGTGCAACAATCATCACCAGTGTATACATGATTTTTACCAAATATCTACAAAACTAAGATATCTGGACACATTTAAATATCTTCAAAATTTAGTTCATTAAATGCATTACAAATTAATCTTCCATCAAATTTAAAAACAGAAACAAGCTTAGCTTGGGATGGGACGAGAAAGGACACCCCAGTGTAGTGACAAGAGCAGGCACATCATTAGTCGGGAATACTGATCGTCATAGTAAAGTAAGGGCAAGCACAGTTTTACTTGGAAAAGAAAATTATAAGCATGTATATTTCATGCAACTCTATAAATGAATACATTAAAATAAAAATGGATAAAGAAACCTGTCTGAGTTGAAGTCAACACAATTCTGTCTTACTTTGTGTCTACATTTGATAGCATGACTAATTGTCTGGTTTAGAAAATACAAGTCCAGTAAAATCTAGTTATCCATAGGAACATGAAATTGTTTAGAGAACTGCAACAGCATGAATACTAACTAGAGAATTCATGTTTTGTGGTCACATTTGTATTAATTTTCCCTTCTCTGTGTTAAGTGGAACAATCAATGTTTATAGGGCTGGACTAGAAATAAAAAACTCAATATTTATAGGGTTGGATTATAAATATAAAACTCAATAACACCTTTTCCTTCCAGTAAGGAGAAATTAGTCATTGCATTAAATGCTGACCTTTGGTTTGTAAATTTTAACTAGATTAGCAAATAAATTGATACCTCAGTGGAGGGGTCATAGAAATCATAATCTTGGCAATACCCTGGGACATAAAGTAAAAGATAAATTTTGTCTTGCTTCTTGGAGTAAATTAAAGTTAGAGAGCTTAAGTGTCTTGCCAATAGATTAGTCCCTGCTCCTCACTGTCCTTGCAGTGGCCTTCAGTAAAAATGCTTCCTTGTTTACATTGGTTCTCATGATATCATACACAGTGTGACCCATGTGTGGTCCAATACTTTCCATGGACCCTGTGTTTGAGGTAGGATTCGAGACAATGAAGAGGCTGGCTTATTTTTTAGTTATGTCCTTATTTTTCCTGAGAAATGACAGAGAATTAACACAGACTGCTATAGTCAGGTCAATAAAGCCATTAATTCTTACTTCCACAGTGGTTACCAGGCACCAGCCCAAAGCTGTCAGCTCTGAGGAAAGTTTGCACAATTCTACAGACTAATTCAGCCTCAGTCAAACAGTTGACTCTATCTCCATGTTGATTGAACTATCTCCATTAAACTCTGATCACAGTTGGTAATAACTTATAACATAGGACTAAGAACTAAGTGTGAAGTGGTACCCAAACATGGGTTATTTGAAAGACTGTAAAAAATGAAGGAATGCTTAGTTTAAAAGCCACACAGAAATCAGGGCTTGTTCTCTGTCAGTAGGTTACAACTTAACAGATTTTTGTAAAGATCTAAAGAGCTTAATAATAGTTATAAAGGTAAACATTTTTAAATGCTGTAAAAAGAATGCAGTACCCTATTTTTTACACCAGGTGCTGTTCCAATTAGACACAATTAATAACAACAAATTATTCCATCTTGCTAACTTGGCTTTGGGAGCTCTAATATATTCAAAATACTGCTCTAGATAAAATGAGAAATAGATAAATCTAATATTCATCTCACACAGAACCTGGGGATCCATTATCACCTGTCTCCTTGTTAAATTCATATATGTGTTGTGTTTTAAGAATATGATTTGAAATGTTTTTCAAGTCAAGTTTCTTTAGCCTCTTAACTGATAAATCTATATTTGAATGATACTAAAGGTAATATAATTGATTATTTGTTATTTCTCATTGAGTTGAAATTTTATTTGCTGTCTTCAATTCAGTTTTATAAATATTTTTAAAGCATGGACTTGTGAAAGAGTAGTGAACATTTTAAATGCAGGAGACAAGAAATTGAAGCATTCATTCTGTTGGTTCACTTGAATGGTTCTTCCAGACTGCAGGCTCATATCCATGTAATGGTACAAAAAATTGAAGTGTGTGATGTATTTGATAAAATATAAACTATTGTTAGCGGAAATATGCACAACAATCTGATAGGATGCATCATAGATCACACATATGATAATTGATTAAACAGAGATGGGTCTTTCAAGGATGTTCTTTCCTTTGTATTATCATGACTTGAAGTTCATAAAGATGGTAAAATTCATTTGCTTAAAGAAAAACTTGGGCAGTTATTTAGTAGGCATCAGTGCGAATGCTATCATGCTGTATCTGTGTTAAGATCAACCACTTTCTACTAAATAAATCACAGTTTGTAATGTTTGTGTGAAGAGATGCTATGGGGGGGGATAATCACCAGGCAGCAAAACATTAAAATATAATAATAAGGTTTCAGAACTGAAGTCCAGAACAGGCCACAGCAGGGTAGGAGGGACATATACAAATGTAGAAATAGTCATGGAACTGAATGGATTCATTACCTCTAAGATTTATGTAAAATCCTACAGACTGTTCCATGTCTTCCATAGGATGAGAGCAACGACAGTTGACTCCAGGAGAGTAACAGCATATTTGTGCTGAAAGAGCTGAAAGAAGCAGACCAGGCCAGAGGGGAATGATGACAAAGCCAAAGTAAATAGGAAGACAAAGGAAATGGCAGTAAAGGAATTCAAAGACTGTGTCCCTAAAAGGAATAATAAAATTAACAAAAACCACATAGCAAACACAACACCTTAAAAACAACCTAGCTCCTAAGAGAAGTAAGAAATTTGGTGGATATCTACTTAGCTCAGTTATTAATACTTAACATATGCCAGGCTTTAATAGCAGCAGCAAAACATTAAGGTGTGTTAGAAGACAAAATAAAGCATGTTAAAATTTAAGTACAGACAGACATATTTCAAGGAATTGAAATTGCAAAATATATTTGGTGTATCTATAATGGCTATGCCAAAGGGATATGAGGGAAAATTGATAATAGGAGAAAATGAGTGATGTGGGTAGAGTGGTAGATGTTTCTTAAATTTCAGGAATTCAAATTAAAGATATTGAATACGCTAGGCAAGCATTTTAATACTCAAGTCCTGAAAGATGGAAATTTTAAGCAATTAACAAAGAAATAGGGAACTCCTTGAAGTAAACAAAAGTAGACTAACTGAATTAAGGCTATCTTTAATGAATGCATCAGTAGATACAACATGGCTAAGGAAAACATCAATGATTCACAAAACACTTGAGTAGAAAACATCTCAAGCTGGAAAGCAAGGAGAAAATAGTGATAATAACAAACAGAATGTCAAAGAAGTGTGGGTACACGCATCAAAAGAAGTATACATGAATCAGAATATGAGCAGAGAACAGAGAGCCAACTTGAAAATACATTTGAAGTAATAAAGTAATAATGTATGAGCTTTCAAAATTAATGACAGACATCAAATCAAAGGTCCACGCCCTTCATAGAATTACATACACAGTAAATATAAAAGAAACCCACCCAGTATTGCCAGAGACAGAGATAAGGCTAAAAGCATCTGTGGTTGGTGGTAACACACTACCTCTCCATGGAAATACAATCAGAAGTCCCAGAAGAGTTTTTGTCATAAACCAAACAAGAAATAATACAAAAGTCACATGTGGAAAGCATTGGTACAAACAAACAAATACATGCATTTCTAAATCGCCGATCCAAAATGCCAATTCCAACTAAAAAATCCCAGAAAATATTTAGAGTAATAGGAACTATAAACTAAACTAAATGCTGAGGTAATAAACTAAAAAGTATATAAACTAGATGAGGCAATCCATCATGACTTTATGTGTCTCTGAAGAAATGTTATATAGATCAGTAAGTTGGATCTCATCATGAAAGATTAATTAAATGGGTTTCATGGTGTTGTGTTTTGAATGTGAACGTTTCTCCCTAGGCACAAATGTCTGAATACCTGTCCTCAGCTTCTGGTCTTGTTTGGTGAGATTATGGACATTTAGAATTTGGAATCACCCTGTAGGAAGTGAAGTACTTACTGGGTTGTGTCCTGAGATTTCTTTTTTTCCACCTGTTCCTATTTTCTTTCTGCTCCTGCTCCTAACTCCCAGTGGCCATCATGTGACCTACAACTGCCCATCCTATATTATGGACTTTGACCATTCAAACTAAACTCTAAATAAGCTATTCTTTAACTTACTTTTGCCAGGTATTTTTATCACAGAAACTAGAATAGTAGGTAATGCAGACACTATATATTTTTTGTTAGATTACTTCTAATTGACCTAAAAGCTGTATCAGAATTGATAATAGGAATGTGGTGAATAAATATTAGCTACAGATTAGAAAGTCACAGGAAACAGTGGAAAGGGGCTGAGCACTCACTATTTGAAGGGGACTATTAGAAGTAAGGGCAGACTGCACACAATGACTTCATTCCTATTGGCTTAGTACACTCCTGGGTAAGAAAGAGGGATTATAGCCCAGAAATTGACTAAATACCACAGCCTATTGATGGGCAAGCAGAAGTGTCACGAAATCTTCTTTCTACAAATAAAACTTGTCTGAAGACTAGAAGGTGGAGCTTGCTACTAGCTATCCATAGAGGTGTGGAGGCCTGTAGAGACAGACAGGAAGTGAATGGCAGGGCAGAGAAAGGAAAATAGGTGGGAGGAAACAGGAACTCATTCTCTTTTGCCCTGGGAAGCTAGTGAGGTAGAGGTTTCTTTGGCTTGGTGCTCAGAGATCGTCTCTCTGATCTCTCAGCGTTGTCCTCTGTATCTGGATCCAGGCTTTTATTATTAAGACAGGATAGAGCTCACATTACAGAGAAGAGTAATACTTCTGATTGCTGGTATATTTCTTTCACATAATATGATGAAATTGCAATCAATCCTATGATTTTCATCTCCTAAACCCAAATCCACAGTTTAATCAAAGGAAAAACATCAATCATGGGGTAACATTAAACACGCCTCTTCACTAGTCATTTTCAAAAGGGCCAGACAATCCGAAAGATAGTAAGTAGGAAAAACTTCAACAACCAAGGAGGCGAAGAATCCTGGATGGTTTCCTGGATTGATAAAAGGGCATCAGGTAAAAAGAAGAAAATCTGAATGAAAATGGGTTTTAGCTGATGATAATCTCCATTAGGCCAGTAATTAGGACAAAGTACCGTCCTTGTGTAAAATGTTAGAAAGGAGGAAAACAACACTTGAGTACACATGGATTTTATCCTGTCATTGGCCATTTATATAAACCCCAAACTATTTTTGAAAGCAAAGCTGAAATTTTCTACAATGCAAATTAAAACAAGTTTGTTTTGCTATTTTTAACTGAACCATTCCAGAGGAAAGAACCTAGCTAAACCTAGGACTCCTGGGTCTAATGACATGAAGAAAACACAGTCTAGGGAGAGTGATACTGATGAAGCTCAACTGTTGTGTCTCCAGAGTGTGTTTTTAACTTTTTGTCTAAAATTATACCACAGAGGACCTGGACTCAACAGAAACACTTTGGTGCTTCAATAAATTCATCCAGTGAAATGATAATGTCCTGTCTTGAGATCTTAATAAGCATTTTGAGATTTGCAGAGCAGTGAGTTATTTATCTTGGTAGATCATATTCATATTTATGGACTGTACTGCTAGAATGTGCCTGTTACTTTCATTAACATCCTAGTGCCTAGTACTCATTTTGATTAGTGAATAGAACTAATAAAGAAGACCTAGAGAAAGCAATCAAAGGTTTTGAATGTGTAGGAATAAGGTATTTAAATAGTTTCAAATCTGAATGTTGTGATTTATGGCTCAAAAACTTAGAAGTATAGCAATCTCTATCAATCTTTGTATTACTAATAAGAAAAATATCGTATCTTGATACAATAAATTGAATAAATACCTAAAAAGACTGATAAGGAAACTAGTGGGATGGCCCAAGGGGTAAGGAAATTTGCTGCTCAAAGTGATGATAAAATATTCATCTTATGTGAATCAAATTTACTTCCAAAAGATAAAGCATATAGCCATGAGCTTAATATGTAATACCTAAATGTCTTTCTATATACCTGTTTACATATGATGGAAGAAATGATTGAGGATTCATCTCTGACATTGGATGTGAGCTGTAAGAGGAGGCAATGTATTCTTTATTTACGTCAGCAGTTCATGCACACATTTTGTTCTTATGACTTCTATAACCATGTAAACTTAGAGGAGGGTGTCACCTCGCCTCTGCTTTTGGCCCTGTATGCTGACTCTTACTCTCTCATCTTGATCTTTATAGACTTAGAGGCAGCTTAGTGGCAAATTGATGCTTACAGAGGAGGCAAGAATAGAATCACTACTGATATGAGGTTTCCTTGTATCACTGAAACCAGAAATCTCTCCAGTCTGATTGGAATGATTAACCTAAGTATTGGGAAGAATTTACTTCACTTAGCAGCATTTGGCATGGGACATTCACATCTGATATCAGTATCATGTCTATTAGGAAAATAATTAATCCTAGCACTTGGGAGGAGGAAGAAACAGGTAGATCTCTATGAGTTCCAGGACAGCCTGGTCTACAGAGTGAGTGCCAAGATAGGCTCCAAAGATACACAGAGAAACCTTATCTCAAAAAAAAGAAAGAAAAAGAAACAATGTGAAAAATTTGCAGTTATAAATATGGAGAGGATCACTGTACTGTATAGTTTCTTTCAACTTCACAGAAACCTAGACATACCACAGAAGAAACTCAATTGAGGAATCAGTCTTATCAGATTGGCCAGTTGGTAAGTCTGTGGAACACTTTCTGAATTAATTATTGATGTGGGAGGTCCAGCTTACTATACCCTGGAAATGTGGACTTGTGTTGTGTAAGAAAGCAAGATGAGCAACCCATAGGGAACAACCCAACAAGCAATGTTCTTACATGACTCCGGTTTCTGTTCCTGCCTCCATATACCTGTCTTGACTTCCCTTCACAATGGACTGTAAACTGTGAAATTACATAAACCCTTTCAACCCAAAACATCTTTTAGTCATGTTGATTATCTTGGCAATAGAAAGCAAACTAAATTACTCAGTGAGGTTGCAGATGGTCTACAGAGACTTCACTTACTCCAGAGCTCAGTAACTTTTCTGTTCTGATAGGGATCTCTCTGTTATAGTTAGTAGATACTGGAATGTTTTATTAGTCAGGGTTCCCTAGAGGAATGAAACTGATAAAATGAAGACACACACACACACCACCCCCTCCACATGTATATAGTGATATATTTGGCTAGTTTATAGAATGCTACCTGGCTAGTCAAAAATTCACTGTCTTGTTCCAGAGTGGCCAGATACCGAATAGTTCCAACCATGAAGCTAGGAGCTCCAGCAGTCCCAGTCTGTCACTGAGAGCCTAGAGAGGTCCTGCAGAGCCATTGGTCTTCATTGTACACCTGTTTCTGACATCATAGAAGGAACGCAACAGCACTGGAGTAGGTGAACTTGCTTGCTAGAGTATACTCAAGCAAGCAAAAACCAATACTCATCCTTCCACCCATTTACATGGACTGCTGCCAGATAACTCTCTCTCTCTGTCTTTCCACTTCAAAGAAAATTCTTCAAAGGGTGCTAACGGATTCAGTAGCATTTAATTGTTTCCCAATCCAAACAATTTGACAAGACTCACCAACACAAATGCCCATGAGTGAGTGGCTTTTTTTGCCAGCAGTCTATTAGAGGTCCCTAGAAGCTTCTCCCAGGCTGTGGTCCTGCACGTGTTCTGAATATGTAGATCCTCAAGTATCTACAAATATTTCCAATGACTGTTTGGCATTTTAAATGGCCAAATCTTAAATGTCTGGACTCATTCTTCCATGCTCCTAAATTCTGGTATTTCAGATGTTTTGTTTGTGGTGGCATAAAACCTTCAGATGGCAAACTCTCTCCTGATATCACTATGTTCTGTCTTGCAACACAACTGATGCCTGGATAGATTTTTGGAAAGAGGCAATACCTTACATTTTCTATGCTTAATGTGGTAATTCCAGTTGTTTCACTATTCCTCCAGTCTCAACTAGACTCACTCCTGACCCCAGATTTCCCTGGGTACTGCTCAGATTACAGCTGAGACAAAGGTGGCACAGTGACAAGATGCTGAAGAGGTAAAAGACAAGACCACCAGGGTCCAAATTATGGTAAGTTTATCATGAGACACCATTCAGTATAGAGGAAATCGAGTAACCTGAAGTAAGGCTGCAAACCCCAGACACATTTGCTGCTATCATATCTGACTTTACATGGAAATCACATTTCCGAAGATACAGTTACTGGGATTTGATTGTGGTAACTGGGAAGATTTCAAGTCCTCAGTGAAGTTCATGACATCACTGGTTACAGATATATGTTATCAAATTTATACAGTGACCAAGAAGAAGAAATAATCTAGTAATATTTAATAAGAAATGCAATAGATGCTGAATATATATTCTGGCCAACAATCCAAGCCTCAGGGATTAACACACTACAATTAATTTGCTGAAAGGACATGGTCTCAATCTGCTCTCTAAATTCATATGTCTATGTTAAGATATAACCACAGCTCTTGGCATTCAACAGATGTGTTTCTTTGTGCCATGGACAGCAGGTAACTTTGAAACCCACAAAAGATCAAAGTATAGAGAACACATTTTGGTGTCATGCTCAGCCATAAATGGGGTGTCTACATCACACATCCACCTCCACAGCTCAGACAGCATCAGGGAAGATGGAGAAAAGGGAAAATTAGCTTTCTTTAAGGATACCCATCCATAGTAAGTAGGACCAGCTCCAGAGATGTCTTCACACCCATGAATACACAGTCAGCACAAATTGTGCTTGTGAGTTACTTAGGAAAAAAGATGGAGGGAGGGAGAGAGGGAGAATAGAGAGAGAGCAAGAGAGAATAGGAAAGTGTGAAGTAGATCTGGGAAGATTTAGGTAGTGAATCGGGTTGGGAAAAAATATAATCAAATTATATCCTATGAAATTTTTAAAGATTTACTAAGCAATTATATTTAAAAACTAAAATGTAAAAACCTGTTTTCAGTATCCATGGGATACAAATGACAGGATGATGACTGATAACTTCTGCTGCTATAAATAAAGTGCATGTCTGGTACTTCAGAAGTTTTTTTCTTTTCTGCAATGAAACTGAGAAATAATAGTTTCAATATGATTCACTTGTAGATGTTCAATTGCAGAGCTGCTAAATCAATTGCAATGTATTGTCTTAAAATCATAAATATAAAATGTGAATTTACTGAACATAGCGTTGTTGCAGTAAATATGTGATAAATTAAACAAATGTATTTCTGGAAATGTTTTATTCTATGTAAATTTAAGATGCTAAATTTGGCTTAATATTGTTATGTTCACTTGTTTATTTTGCTGAATGTATACATCTCCTTTACATATTAAAAAGGAAACATTCTTTTTTCAAAGTCATAGAATTGTTATAAATTCTATGCCTAGAGGAGAAAAAAATGGTAAATATGACCTCTGATGAACTCTAATTGACGGTGTACCTGGAAGCATCAAAAACCAATGTGTCCACCTAATTTCCTTACAAAATGTCTAATGGTCAGTTTCCTATGGATAGGCAAAGGAATTTTCAGATAAGGAAATGTGTTATGAAACGCTTTGGGCAGCATTCCTGTAGCTCAGCATTGCTTTTGTGAAATGAATTCTGCAAGCATGAATTGACGAGGTGTCTTAGAATATCAAAGAAGCTGTAAAAGTTAGAATACCAAGAAGAGTTACTTCCCATCCTACATGTTTCCTGATATGTGAAACAATCTATACTATTAGTTAGAAATTCTATGGATTCATTACTTGAGTCAAAGATCATATATCTAATACCCGAATTAAGAGATTCCACAGGTCCCCAGCTGTTTCGGCACCATTCTTTACTGATTAGATTAATAAAAACTATTATGGCAGATTGATGACTGGAAAATTATCTTGTATGAGTCTAATTTGATAATCCTATCATTTGTGTTGTTATAGAACTAATTGGAGCTTAAACTTAATTATAAAATGAATATCTCACAATTTCAAGCAATTTGTTCAATAAACTCTGAATTTCAAAGCAATACAGTTTGAGATTAATCCATTTATTATAAAAAAGATAGGAAAAAATTAGTGATGCTGATATAGTGATACTTGCCATTATGCACATTTAAAATATTTTAAAAGCTGTCAACTGTTTGCTTCATCGGTCTTAACGGCTACCCATAAAAATGTTCTTGTTTTGGACATCTGCAATTTGAAAAACAGAAAAGCAAGCTGTTGTGCAGTTTCCATGGCATCTGCCACTCACCTCAGGGACAAAACCTATCTGCCATAGAACACCTATGTGATATTGAAGTATTCAGCATAAATCTTCATCTTTAATAAGTAAATTCATGAAGCTTATAATTAGCAAAGTACATACAATTGAAATATATGATGTCCCAGCACCCTCAACATCGATTTCACTTAATCTTTAACCTAACATATTGCAGATTTTACAGTAGCAGCTCTCACGTTGAGACTCCATCTGTTAATGGCAGGGAACAACATTGCTATACTGCAGGAAGCTGCCAAAAAGTGTGAGTGACTTGATATGCAGCTAGCTGGAGTTCAGGGATACTTGAAGATGTTCTTTTTATGATTGCTGCTTATATAGGAAATAGCCATTGGATGTAAGAAGTGATAGGAATCCCTAAAGATCAGCCATCCTTTAAAACATGATGGAAACAAAAACAAATTTTATCTGTAGCCAATGATGTGTAAAACGTACTGATCCATCTCTCAGAGTAGTAGCTAGGCAGTCTGACAGAGCTATTAAATTCATTAGTTTGTATCAGTGAGCTAAGTCAGGACTGCCAAATGCTTTAGCATGCCCTACTAGTCAAGGAATCCTTTAAGTCGAAGTACCTTGATTATATCAGTAACAGGGATAAACATATTCCCTCTAGGCATGCCAAAATGCAATGGTGTAATGTCAATGGCTGCATTAAAAAGCTTTAGAAGAAAGAGAAGAGGAGGATGTGAATGAGGAGGAGGAAGAAGAGAAAGATGAGGAAGAAGAGGAAGAAGACAACAACAAAGAAGAATGCACAAAAGTTAAATAAGTAATGACTCTTGACAAAGAAGTCATTTTGCAGTTCAGACTCTAACACTTGTCTTACGACCATGGCTGCCATAAAATTGCCAAGTATATCAATCACAAAATGAGTATTTGGCCAACAAAGAACAGAGCAGTAAATTATTTATAAAAGTATTTCATTCATAATGTAAGAGTAATTTTGAAATAGATAGATAGATAGAGAGAGAGAGAGAGAGAGAGAGAGAGAGAGCAGTTCATGACAAGGAAGGGAGCTCAGAATGCTCATGACACTGACTTAAAAAGAAAACAAATCTAACTGCATGTACTAATTATGAATGTTGAATAACATAGAGAAATGTTTATAACCTCTATAATTTTATTATATATATTAATGTTATTGTAGAAATTTAAGCAATATGCACAAATTTACTGCTGCCATGGTAGCTTACACCTATAAGTCCAGCACTTGCAATGATGAAGCAGATACAGGGGAGTTCAAGGACATTCTAAAATACAATTGAGCAGTTTGAGATCAGTTTGAATAACATGAGTTGTGAAAACAATAAAATAAAAGGAACATAAAAAGAATGAATTAAATTTCACAGAAAAAAATATGTAATAACCCCTTTGTGATCAGACAAAGCTTCATTAAACATTGCATTTTAAATTAAGTATTAAGTATGAGGTATGTTTTGAAAGATTAAGAAGAGAGTTGATATCTGTACAAAAGCTATGTAGGCTTCTAAAAATTCCTTGTCTTTGGAAACTGGAAATGTCTCTAATAGATCATATCAGAAATTATAGAAAAAAAGAAAGTGCAAATAGATAATGTTAAATCAAGAGGCTGTCTCCTAAACTGGATATTTTCCCATTGTTTACAGTTATTGTCTTCATTATGAATTTCATTAAGAATTAATCTATATTCTCATCCTTTAAATAAGTGTTGATTATTTTTATTTTGTAATACACTGACTGTATAGAACTTAAAGTCTAACATTTCCTTAATGTGCAGTAATGGTTCATGTAAACATTTCATTCACAATGTATCTAAGGACACTGGGAGATATTAAGTAAAACTCTCTATTGTTATATTTCCCATCAAGCAAGTCCAAATGAGGTGCCATAGGTGGTACCTCAGAGTGGTAGTGACTTCCAGCGTTGAGGACAGACTAGGAGCAGGCTTGAACAGCACTTGACAACAGGTGAATGGCTGATGGAGACAGATATTATTCACCTGGCTACATTTTTCTAGGCTAACAATCATCTTTTGAAATAAGAAAAAAGTTTTGTCCAGTGCAAAATATATGTCAAAAAAAAAAAAAAGAATATGGCCTGCTTTGGCTGGCTTTTGGGAACCTTTTCCTCATACTGGGTTGCTTTACCCAACCTTAACATAAGAGAAGGTGCTTAGTCTTACCACAACTTGATTTGCCATGCTTTCTTGATGTCCATGGGAGGCCTGGCCCCTGTCTAAACAGAAGTAGAGGAGGAAGGGATGGGTGGCAGAAGGAAGGTTGTAGAAGGGGAAACTACAGTCAGAATGTAAAAATAAATCAATAAATTTAGTTAATAAAAATGACATTTATTAAAATTGCAAAAATAACTTTCTTTAAAACAATGAAGAGTATAGCTTGAAGCTGACTTTATCTATTCTAAAACTGGGACACAAATCAAAGCAGAAAGCACATTAGAAATAGAAACCCAGGTTTTTGCTCAGTCATATGTAGGAATAGATGAAGTTTTCAGATGTTCTACTGTGCTTTAATAAGAACTGAGCTACCTGCAATATTTAATTCAATCTATGCTCATGATAAACAATCAGAAAAGATAAATGATAAGGCTGTGGGTGGATTGTCAGCAATAAAATGAAACATACCTTGCCTTTTTGTTATCTGGGGCAGATGTCTGATGGACAGTATTAATGCCAAATTAATATCTGGGGAAATAAAAAATGTTAAAAGAATGCCTCAAATGTTGATATTTAGGTTGTATTTTTAGAAATAGAAGCAAAGTAGGAATTTCACATTATATTTTAGAAATTTACCTAAAAAATATTTGTTATGAGATGGAAAAATAACCGTGTGAACAACAGGACTAACATTGAATTCTATACGTTTAAACTTGTAAATTTTAAGTTTTCCTTTAACTACTGTTTTGAAAATTGAATTAGAAGAGACATTTGTTCCATTTTTATTTAAATTAGAAACAAGATTTTTTTAACATGTCAATCAAAGTTCCCTCTCCTCCCCTCCTCCCTTACTGACTCCCTATCCCATCCCCTTCTGCTCCCCAGGGAGGGTGGAGCCTTCCATGGGGGATCTTCAGAGTCTGTCATAGTCTTTGGAGCAGGGCCTAGACCCTCCCCAACGTGTCTAGGGTGAAAAAGTATCCCTTTATGAGGAATGGGCTCCCAAAGTCCACTCCTATGCTAGGGATAAGTACTGATTTACTACCAGAGGCCCCATAGGTTTCCAAGGCCTCCTCACTGACACCCACATTCACGGGGTCTGGATCAATCCTATGCTGGTTTCCCAGCTATAAGTCTGAGGTCCATGAGCTCCCACTTGTTCAGGTCAGCTGTTTCTGAGCTGTTTCTGTGGGTTTCGCCAGCCTGGTCTTGACCCCTTTGCTCATTACTCCTCTTAGAAGAGACACTTTTAATATTAAAGTTTAAAATTCCTTGAAGTAGACATTCTGATTATGTTCAGAATCTCTTACATAGCATGTACTGATACTATGTTAAAAATTATTTTTAAATCATGCTTTGAAAACTATACAGTTTTTCAAATTAATAAAAATTATATATAGTTATCATAAATATACAAAACAATTATTACTTACATTCATTCAATAAATTCCAAAATATAGTTAATTTACTTATAAACTATGTGATGTGTATAGTTTATGAGTTCCAAATATTTAATCATATTACATACACAATTTGGTAGACTTAAATAGCTTCTCAATTCCAGTACAAACATCATGATTCTTCACACGTTGTACAAGTTGGTGTCATGAAATTATTTGAAGATGCTTATGACTACTGTTAATATTGGGGCCCACATCTCCTGTGTACTTACAGAAAAGTTCCTACTGGGATCTACCACCCACTAGCCATCATCTGAGCTGTATAGTCACAGTTATTAAATTTCCACTCACTCTACTGAACACAGGTCTCGTATTTTTAGCTTCTGAAAACAAGGTCATATTTGGCCTGAGATTTCAATAGCATTATTTTATATTAATACCCCAATGGCAAATGTTAAACTGTATAGCACAAAACCACAGCTTGCATGCACAAAAGAATTCTTCATAGAATGCAACAAATTTCAGCATGGCACATAATTTAAGTAAAATCACAAATAACAGGAACTTAAAATTTGTATTTCATGTTTTGTACTGTAAGAATATGTAATAGTGCAATCTGTGTATGTATCATTTCTGCAGCTACCCATTTCTTGCTTTGGCTCTCGAGGCACAGATGTAATTTCAACTGAACCTGCTCCAAATTAATTTGGCCAGTTTTCTGCTAGTTCCCCATGTGTCCAGGTTAACCTTCAGAGGAGCACACCCCGTACTCTCCTTGATCTTTGGCTTAAATACTAGGTGAGATACCTATAATAAACTGGAAGTGTGATTCTAGCCTACATTGCTGTGGGTTTCCCTGCTTGGACACCCCTTGGGGAAGGGAGTGAGAAGATGCAGCATCAACGACTCAGGCACTGGCAGTCATAAGTAGCAGAGCATGCTACAGAGTCCTTTATTAAGGAAGTAAGCCTTGCCATTATACCCCCCTCCCAAGGTCCCATTGGCTCAGGCAGCTGACTCTGCTGCATTGTCCTTTCCTCATTGGTGTCTCTGGTCAGGTGGCCTTTCATCAACAATCTCTGGGCATAGAGGCAGGCTTGGCTCAGGGAGGAAGTGCCTGCTGCGCTTGCTCATACAGGCTGCTGGCCTGGGCACCTGTGGCTTAGGTAGGCTGGCTGCAGTTTCTCCTACATTACAAGAGAAAAGGAACTGTGGGTTAAGCCCGCAAAGTGTTTGTGTATAACATCAACAAAAAATAATACTCAAAGTCACTCTGATTCTGAGATGAGTACAGGACAACATCCCATCAAATGTTTTCTAAGTTTTCACTACACTTCAGGAAGTCTGCCAGTTTTATAGCAAGTAAGGACTCTTACATTTTCAGGGCAGTATTCCAAATCGCATCTATAGATAATAATAACAGGTTTTAGTATGGGTTTTGCCAAATTAGCTTCCAGTTAAGTTATGATACTGCAATATGTACAAATGTTGCCTCTTGGAATACAATTTTTCTGTTACCAAGAAGAGAGGGCATTGAACAGTAAACAGAAAACTAGTCACCTGTCTCCTATATGATTTCCTTAAAATTGTAATCTCGAAGCCACCGTCACGGTGTGCTGGTTTGAATGCGAATGGCGCTATAAGCTTATAAACTTGAATATTTAATCCTCAGTTGGTGAAACATTGTGAAAGTTTAGGAAGTTTGTCCTTCATGGAGGAGACATGTTCCAGGGGCTTAGGGACAGCCCAATAGCCACAAGGACAATTTATTAAGTACCTTAAACTGAGGAAGGAGTTTTTGAAAACTTAAATTGGAATAAATAGCTCCTCCAGAGAGCATCTCTCTTGTATGTCCTGGAAAGTTCTGCTAGTCATTAGCCATGTACTTACAAAGAATTAGTTCACTCCCACCATATAACTAATTGACTTTCTTTTTTGGTGGTTTTTGTTACTATTTGGTGTTTTTTGTTTGTCTGTTGTTTGTTTTCTAGACATGGTCTCACCTTGTAACACTGGCTGACTTGGAACTCAATATATAGACCAGGATGGATTTGAACTCAAGGGCTGAACAAGGGCACTCTGCCTATGTACTGGATCTTTAGGCTTACATTAATTTTATTTTCCATTCTGCGTTGCTTAATTCCAGTTGTTTAATACTACATTTGGAATTTTTGATCCATTGATTTAACAACTTTTTTTTTATATCTCATGCATTTCCAGCTCTATCTCACTTGTTTTATTTTTTTCCAGTTTAAACTACAGAGTCCTTTTATACAGTTGTAAGGTTGGCATACTGTATTCAAAGTGCAAGAGCACGGGAGGCAGAGATGAGACAATCTCAGAATGAGGCCACCCTGGTACAGAGTGAAACACTGTGTCTCACACACATTAAATAATTAATAAATAATCTTGAAAACTAGTAAAACACCAGGCAGTGTGTTATATACCTATACCTGCAACCATAGTACTGTGACAGTAGAGGAAGAAGATCAGCAGTTAGAAGTCATTCTTCACCACACAAGGTGTTGAAGACAACAAGCCTGCAACAAAAGAGACCCTGTCTAAAACAATGTAAAAATTAAAGCAAGTGCAAAGTCGTAGTTATATAAATATGTGTACTCAAACAGTTTTATTGATTAAAACACACAATTATTTTTCACAACAGTCAGCTGTAAGTAATTAAACATTTGAAATGAAGCAATCCCTTCAAAATGTTTTCTGTGTGTATGTGTTTATGTGCATGTCTCAGTCTGGAGGTAAATGAGTGAGCATGTGGGAAGAAGCAATTCCTCAATCCCTTTGTCCTTCCCTAATGTGACCACCTTTTTTTGTTGTTGTTGTTTTGCTTTTTGACTTTTTGTTTGTTAGGCACCTTAGCTCACTGGGAACTGGGAACTGCCTATCAGTTAGTCAGTCTGAAAAAGGAGACTACTAAGTTTGCTTCTTGCTGAGCTTGCAGGACTGTGCCTCCACTTCACAGGAGTGGGTGTGGATCAAAATCAGGTGTTTACACTTGAGCTGAGAGCAGTTTACTGACTGAGCTCCCTTCACGGCTTCCCATTGACAGTACGTCTCTCTATGACATGATATATTCACTTTCATTTATGTATACAGGACTATGTCTATTGCAGATTCCTTGACATGGGATGTATTGATTGTATTTTTCTTTAACTTTCAGGTGAAATATTTGCTCATGTTTCATTTCTAAAATTACCCAAATTATTCAATGTGCTTTTGAAATTCCACTAACATAAAAATTTCTAAGAAGTCTTTGGGTTTTATTCAGTTTAAGTAGTCACATTGTAGAGTGGGCAGGTATGGAGTTTTCACTATGTATACTCTGAAAGAGATTTAATGTTTGATATCTTCTCTTCCTTATTAAGGAATGTGTGTGGGTGGGTGGGTGTATACGTAAATTCTAATTTATCCTTGTAATTTATGTAAATTTCAATGGCATATCATGTTTGGATCAGAAAGTTCTTTTCATAATTTTGTCAACATTATTTTAGTTTTCTTATCCAAATTTTATTGTTAATGAGTAACTTGATGTAACATAATATTAATTTTCTTCTGTTAGTGAATATAATTTCATTTGGGTTTGGTTTTGAAGCCTCAAACAATGCATTAACTTACTACCTACCTTTAAATATTTTATTTATTCTGGCTTAAACTACCTTCATCTGATAATTATGCCTTTCTTCAAATTAATTGATAGTGCTTGACTCACCAGGAAGTGCAGCATAGCCATGGTTTTCTTCTCATTTATAAGGCAATTGAGTTTAGTCAGCATTTTTTATTTTATTTCACACATGTAGGTGCCTTATATTATCAGGAATTCTAGCTATTTTTATATGAAACATATTGATTCAATCTGATTCTCAACCAGCATGTAGATTTCAATCTACTGTTATTGATACAGTATTTTCTCGGTTTTCTTTTAATCTACTCAATGATGGGGAAAAAGCCTAATTTAGCACTTGGAGCCTAAACTTTTCAGTCATGGCTGCTCATTGGTTGCAAAGCTTTCTGGACCCTCCCTCTTCTCTTGACTGAAAAAGGGAACACAATAGGAACAGTGCATTAGGTGAAGTTCATCAGTATACATGTATATCACATGCTTTATTAAACAAAGTTAATACCAATCACTGCAGTAATCCCCCTATACCAGCCCCTCGCTCACCTGGCTGTAAAGTAGGCCCACTAACCTGTGCTCAGGGCTAGAGACTGCAGCAACAACAGCTGTCTATAAAATCAAAACCATGGAACTCTCCAACTCTTCAGTTACTTGGCTCTGTGAGGACAAGGGTGGTCCTGATGCCAAGCACAATTAGGATTATATATGTTTTAGGCACATCCAAGAGTCACAGTATGGATCTTTTGATACAATTTTATGTTTTTAATACATGCGGTAGACTTTTTCAGTAACCAAGGTGTCACAACAATTGGTTAGCCATGCTGTTACTATGGCAACACTAGTGTCTTTGTCTCCTTTTTAATTCTGGTACATACTTCTGCTCTTCTCTCTACATATACATTTATTTTTATATAGCAAGTTCCATAATTAGCATTGTATCAATTCTCGAGCAATTAAAGGAATTTGGAGAACCTTTTTTAAATTATAATACAATAGGAAATTGATAAATGGCCACATGCAGTTATTACACACTTGTCATACACCTAAAAACCCCAACTTAATTTTGTACATTCTTTGGAGACAGAGCTTGTTAAATTTAAATATTTTATGAAAAATTGTTGTTTTTTTGGTAATTTGAGAGCAAAATTAGCAAAAATGTATTTATTGGCAACAACAAAAAATACATTTCAATTATTCCGATGAGCTTTATGCTTTAAAAAGAATGAGGAATTTCAATTCCCTGGTCAATTATTACTATTTCGCTTAGTAATATAAGACAGTAAATGACAAAAGAAGGCAGGTGATGGAAAGATAGCTCAGTCAGGAGAGTGTCTTACAAGCATTAGTACCTGAGTTCAATTCCTAGCACCCATGTAAAAAGCCAGAGGTATGCTTCCTATCAGAAACCTTAAAAGGCCTGTTTCCAGAGTTTTCACGCTGGGTTCAAATAGAGGAACTACAAATAATCTAAGGAACTAAAATCTGAGAAAAAAGGAATTGCTCCTCTGCATGTTTCTTTATTTTTATCTTTCTCTGTTTTTCTCTGTGCTTCTTCTCTGTTTCTCTTTTTCTGTCTCTTGGGGGTACAGGTATATGTGCATTTGCAAGAGTAATTCTTTTAGAATCCAATGTGAGGCTTAAGTTTCTCAGGGTCAGCAAGGCAGATAAGATTTACACACAGAGCAATAAATGAAAATGACTAGGAGAAACTTTTAACATCAGTTACTTAGGGCTATAGGCCAAAGAGGGGGTTTAAGTTTAATTTGTACAAGAAACAAAACCTGGTGCCTTCCAGTGCTCTAGCCTCAGTGGCAGTACAGGCCTTCAGGGAAAGTTTACTTTTCCCTGAGGATGAGCAAATGAGCTGATTACCTTTGTCTTTGTCTTCTCAGGGGAAACAGGAGGGGACTGTAAATCTCTAGGCTAAAATCTTGAGGTAATAAAACAAGAAGTTTGATACTCTTAGGTTATCAGTTTGTCTGTCTTCCAGGAAGGTAAAGTCAAGGGCATGCTTGCATTTTCTATCCATCTAGGCAGCTATGAATCACCAACATTGGATGTGTAGTAATTCTATGTCCTTGGATATCTGGGACTGTCTTAGATGGGATGCCTTTGTCTGAGCCCTAAACACTGACCAAATGCCTGTCAATAAAAGAAATTGTAGGAAAGCAGATCTCTGCAATTGCCATGGAGAGGGGAACCAGAACCTGACAGTGGAAAACAGGCCTCTCCTACAGATAAGGACTATAATCAGTAAACGAGGACCCGTTAATGGAGAGCAGGTTTTACACATGGCTAGGGAGTGTAATCAGTAAAACTCCCAATGCATTGGAGAAATTTGTTCCCTGTAAATAATCAGGTAGTGCTAAACTTTGGGAAGTAAATCCCAAGTTTGTTACAGAAAGGAACAAGCTACAGGGAGAATCTACAGTAAAATACAGTCAATTCATTCACAAGATTATAATGCCAAGTTCAACTTTTATACTTAATCCTTCAGGAGAATGCCTAATTCTTCTGAGTTATCTCATGATAACTCAGTATAATTACTGTGTGATCTTGAGACTTGTAACAGTTTCCAATATGTAGTTCCACAGCCTTCACTGTGTTCTGTGTTGACACAAATCGCAGCAGAGCATGATTGGTCAGCTAAGCTCTGTTTCCCGAGACCAACAAAACCCAGGCCATTTCCTCTGCACTGGTGCTTTTGTCTTCTTCATATTTGATATAAAGAGAAGCTGCCTGAGTATGGAGTAGACCATTGATTCAGTGATAGTTCCCAGGTAGCCATTAAATCATATTTGTAACTGAGGCACTCTGTTTTCATTTTGGACTGCAAATGTTGGCTGTCGTGAGAGCTATAGTTTCAGTAAAAATAAATAAATAAATAAATTACAGGGAGAGAGCAGAGCATTTCCAAGGTTCTAGCAATTCATTACATTTTTCTTTGAATAGGAACAAATATGTATGAATGGCTCTTATTTCCCTTAGGGAAGTGGACCACATTGTACAGTAAACAATTCTGTTTCCATCAGCATTCTTGTGTCCAATTCTTCCCCAAGCCAAAGTCTCTACTTCACACCTTCACAGTGTTCACAGGCAGCTCATCTAACTTGTTAAAAACTTCCTTAGTCTCAAATTCCAATGCAAATATACCTGTCTGGCTCCATTAACCATGCTGTATTATTTAATAGGACACCAGCACAAAACTTATATTCTAACACTGAACAAATTCATATAAACCAGAATTGACAATCTATAGCTCATTAAAATACTGCTATTTTAAATAAAATTTTGACTGAAATACAGTCAAATTTTTGGGTAATACGTTGTTTGTATCTGCTTTTGTTGCATAATAGGAGATTCAAAGAGTTGCAACACAAATAACCCCATAAGAGCAAAACATAGGTATTATACAGCTCTTATAAAAAGTTAATGTACCACAGACAGGTCTTTCCAGGCCTGCTCCCAGTAGACACACATCCTGTAGAGGTGCATCTGATAATGCTATCCTTGCATCATTCACATCTCAAGACTGGAGAAGGAGAGAAACACTGCTGCTTCAGGATGAGAAACTCTAATTTAAGATCCCTTTCCAGGCAAAATCAAGGCCAAGGTCAAAGGAACAAAACAGATACTTTCATCTTGTTCAGTAGGCATAGTACCAAGCGGCCTTCTAAATACTTATTTTTATGCCCATATACTAGTGTAGCTTTTGATCCCCCTCAGGGATGGTTGATCATGAAAGGAATGGTTGCTAAAGCAGAGAATGGCAACCATTCAAAGTGAGAAGAGTAAATTATGGCAGAACACTCGGCCACAGATCAATCATCTATAGCAAACCCTCTTCATCCCAAGTCTCATGGAAGATGAGGCAGAAAGACTGAAAGAGTCAGAGGGTGGGAAGATTTACTAAAGCCATTGTCTTCTGGACATGCCTGGACCCTTATAATCATATAACCACAGTAGCAATGGCTGCTTGAAAAGATTAAGCTAGTCAATGTTGTAGCAAAAATTCCAGCATAGATGTGGAGGAACTCAGGAAGGCTCACCCTTGTTAAGGACATCACCACAGATTTTGGCTGAGGAAGGAACAGTTAGCTTATTTCAGGAGTTTGACCCCTCATAGGTTACCCATATTCTAGTGCATGACCCTAAATGCATGTGTATGCAGATAACACTGATTGAACTTAGAAATATATATATTGAAAAAGATAAAATAAATTTATAAACGAATATGGTAAGAGTGGGTCTTGAAGCAGTTGGAAGAGGAATAGGTGATAGATAAAAATAAATCTCTCTCTCTCTCTCTCTCTCTCTCTCTCTCTCTCTCTCTCTCTCTCTCACACACACACACACACACACACACACACACACACACACACACACACAGAATTAACAAAAAATAAAACTAGATTTATTTTTAAAAAGATGGGATCAGGATAATATAACCACACAATCAGTCCAGACTGCCATTCACAATACTTATACCAATCTTTTTTGGTCAAGCAATAGTAACATTCTATTACTGTTAGTTTTAACCCTGCTGTCTCTAAAGGCTGTTCTTCATGTCCCAAATTCAGGCTTTGTGAGATGGGAGATAGCTAATGGCATTTTTTACTATGAGTTTCTCTTTTGTCTTTGAATCAGCTAAAAGCTCTACTCCACTGAGTCAATTGTAACCTAATGGTTACAAGTCACAAGTTGCTCTTCTAATTTACTAAGCAATGACAAGATGATTGGGTATGCCTTGCTATGAGATTAGTATTTGAACGCTCCAAGTTACTTTCTTTAGAATATTCCTATTTTCCTAATTCCCCAAGTCATCATCTACCTCAAGATTTCTCCTCTAAAGGAGAAACATTTTATAAGAGTACAGAGGTAGAGTTACCCTTGTATAGTAACTTCCTGTCTTGAGGAGAAATTGGCCCTTTCTAGAGTCTCAAATGTCTGGTTTCGTAGGTGGACAGAAAGCAGAGGTGTAGATGAAGTGATGATGCTATGCCATGGCCACATCTAAGAATGGAGTTTCTTGTCAACAGGTACATAATGCTGTTGGTGTTGTGAAAAGAGTAACTTTCAAATATCCAGTGGAATAAACTAAGAGGTTGTAAAACAGGGTTTAAAAGGAAGTCTAAAAACCAAGGTCTAAACCAAGATTTAGAGTGTTAAGTATGGGTAAAGGAAAAGAGCAAGAGGTGATAAGAACATCACTTGGGATTATATTGGAGAAATAATAGCCTGTTGTTCTGGGAAAATTCAAGAGCCCCTTAAGACAGAAAAGGAGAGTGTAGAAAGTTTTTGTTTGTTTGCTAGCTTTGTTTTTGTATGTTTGTTTTGTTTTCCACAGAAGCATCCTTGCTGCTGGGATGATTGTGGTTGTACATCCAGGGATTCCATGTACATTTCTGAAGACTGAAGACTCATTACAGACATTAACAGTGTGTTTTGAAGATGTCAAGAAATGAAAGCAGTGTGCATGGACACTTGGTGGAAATTATTTCTCTTATAATGATAGAGGAAATGTTAACCAGGGATTTTGATTCTTACTGAGATGGAGACAAGTTAGTCTTTGCAGAAACAAGATGGAATTGTGTGGTAAGACACTGCAAGGTGAGATCAGGTGTTAAGAAGCCCTCCTGGAAATAGTTCCATCACGACAGAGCTGGCTCAGTGGACAAACCCTCTTGCTGTGGAGCCTAATGACTTGGATGACACCCCCAGGATTCCTGTGGTAGAGACAGAGAACTGACTCCTGCAAGTTCTTTATTGATCTCCAAACATGTGCATTGGCATGTGGTGTCATGCCAGGAAATAAATAAGTAAACATAAATAAGTGTAACTTTTTTGCATAAGAAGTTCAATGAAAGAGACATGAACAGGGGTGGTCACTTTAATACATAGATAATTCCTCTACAGCATTAACTAGAATAAAATCATGAACTTAGTACTTTACTTTTTCATCTCCAACAACTTTTTCAAATGGCTGTGATAGCCTTACATTGATATTTTCTGCTTATGATAAATATACCCATTATGTTAGGGTTGCTATAGCTGTGAAGAGAAACCATGACCATGGCAGGCAACTCTAATAAATGAAAACATTTAATTGGGCCTGGCTTATAGTTTCAGAGGTTGAGTCCATTTTCATCATCATGGGAAGAATCACAGCAGGCACACATGCTGCTAGACAAGGAGTTGAGAGCTCTTCAGCCAGCAAGCGCTGAATTGACTCGACCTCTCAAAGTCCACCCAATAGTGACATTCTTTTTCAACAAGGCCATCCCTACTTCATAAGGCCACACCTCCTAATAGTGCAACTGTTTATGGGCCTACGGGGGCCATTTTTCAAATCACCACACCATGATTGGTTCCAATGATTAATTTTTAGTCTTACTCTGAAAAACTATAACACAATTATTTGCTGTATTATTGACCATAGTTGCAACGTTTGTACAAATAGCTTTAAGCTCCAAAAGCCTATTCATCATTACTGTTTCCATTAAGATAATATCCATATTCAAAGTTTGCTATGGGGTATATTCTGCCAATGGTAGTGAAAATGGAATCATAGATTTTCTAGGATGTACCAGGGAATCTTGAGTTCTGTGTAGGAGCAGTATCATTGTAAGTATGAAACAAAGTTGAAGGGCATCAAGAAATATTTTAATGTGTGTTGAAGCATTAGTTAGGGACAAAGTGTCCAAAAAAGGGACCGACTCCAGCTAAGTGTCATCAAAGCTTCTCAAGGGATAGTGATATGCTTTAACGGATATACATTTATACAATTTTAGTACATTCTGAAGTTACATGGTTTACAATGCTCTTTGAGTAAATAAGATTACAGGTTTACTCTTATAGTACACACAGCAATGTTTAGGTTAAGACAAAATGTCCTAGTACAAAATTGAGGAAATTATTTCGATGCAAAGTCATAAGACAGTTGAATCACGTGTTCACAATACACACAATCGATGTTATCCTGAGACTTTTGGACATTGCAGGTCAAACTGAAAGGTCACATGCTTAGGGCTTGAGCATCTTTCCCTGCTATTTTCAAAGTCATATTTGAAGTGTCTCTGTGTAAAAGAAATATTCACTATACACAATAATATTTGCAGAAAATTATGTTACACTTAGCTGTAGAAATTTTATATCAACAGTATTCTGTATTTTACTATGTTGAACTGTAGTATGCATTACTTTTCAGAGTCTCTCATATAATGTTGCAGTCACACTAATTTTATGGCATATCAATTTGTAAAATATTTCTTAAATTTACGTGAGTAAATTTCTTAAATTTACTTAAATTTGTGAGTTAATCACCAGGCCAAGCCCTGGGAGTCCAGTCAAAGAGAGGGAAAGGGATTATATGAGAAAGGGGTCCAAGATCATAATGGGGAAACCCACAGAGACAGCTGACCTGAGGTCCTGGAGCTCACCACTAGACTCACAGCTGGGGAAGCTGCATAGGACTGAACTAGACCCTCTGCATATTGGTGACAATTGTGGAATTTGATCTGTTTTTGGGACCCCAGTCAATGGGACCAGGATCTATCCCTGGTGCATGAACTTACTTTTTGAAGCCCATTTCCTATAGTGGGATGCCTTGCTCATCTTTGATGCAGGGATGTGGGCAGGTGGTCCCGCCTCAACTGACTGTGCCAGTTTTTGTTGACTTCCACATGGAAGGGCTTACTCTTTCTGAGGAGTAGATAGGAAGGACCAGGAGGGGGGGCAGTGGGAACTATGGTTGGTAGGCAAAAGGATGAAAAAATAAAAAAAATACATTTGTGGGATTTTGAAATATTTTATTTATGGATGTAATATCTATAATATTACATCACCTTTTTAAAGGATAGCATTAAGCAGGTTTGTACACTTTCTTTTTACAGAAATCAGGAACTTGTAATGTGTACAATTATCATGTCCATATGGGAAATTAGTTTTTTAATAAACAAGGTAAATGAAAACTGCCTATTAAGCATGTACAATTCAATCAGTTTGAAAAAAAAATCACAAAGGTGAAAACATCATTTAAGCCTGCTCTACAGACTCAGTTCTAGCCAACCAAATGCTCCTTTCTTCCTCTAGGCTTTGAGTTGTGTGTGTGTGTGTGTGTGTGTGTGTGTGTGTGTGTGTGTGTGTGTGTGTTAATGCTCATGCATGGACACATACATAAGGACATTTTATGTCAAAAATCATTTCTTTTAGGAAAATTTTGGAATATAATAAATTATTTTATGTTTTTATTGGTAGAAAGTAGATCTTTAGGTGTATCCTGCATACTGAATGGATATTTTTCCTTCCTTCCTTCCTTTCTTTCTGCCTTTCTTTTTCAAATTCTCAAGACAGGGTTGCTCTGTGTAACAGCCTTGACTGTCCTAGAATTAACTCTATAGACCAGGCTGTGCTCAAACTCACAGAGATCTGCCTGCTTCTGCCTCCCAAGTGCTGGGATTAAAGCACCACTACTGCTCTACTCCACAACATAATTTTTTCAATCAAAGAGAGCACAAGAGCTAATAAGTAGAAACATTTCCTTACTTTCTTAATAAGAACAATATATATTCTATATTAAAACAAAGGATAAAGAAATACAAAGAAATTATTTAAACCTCACAATTTTAGTCAATTTACATGCGTACCTTAAGACACACCCTTAAAATTAAAAGTTACCATTTCATATTAGGTATTAGTGACACATGCATGTCATTAAACTTTTTGCATTTTTTTGAAATTTCTTGGAGAATTCAATACAATTTTCTATGATGCCTCCCTTCACCACACTTCCATTTCTTCTCATCAAATTTTTAGATTTGTTTTCTCCTTTCCTCATCAAATCTCCTTTGTGTTGCCCAATTAGTCTTGGGAATGTGGCCTGCTCTGGCATGGTGACATTCTCCCAGGTATCGCATCAGTAAACAGAACTGATGCTGATTTTCCCAGCAGCTACCACAGGCAATAGGACATTATCTAGTATTGAGATGTAGCACCCACGTCCCCCTTCTCTGCTGGGCTTTTGTCCGGAGAGACCTGGCATAGGTATGGTGCAAATTGTCACACAATCACTAGACAGACATATCCACAGTTTGCTTGACGTTACCAACCACTCTGGCTTTTGAGATCCTCCTGCCTCCTCTTTTGCAAAGATCTCTGAGACTTCTGGTAGGGGTTAATACGAATTTCCCATTCTTGGCTCAGAAGTCTAGAGTTTTTTTTTTTTTCCTGTTTGTTTGTTTGTTTGTTTTCCTTTGCAGGTAAAACAGTCTCAGGTACCTGTGTACATTACCATTGATTGCAAACAGAAGCTTCTCTGGCAGGAGTTGAGAGATGCTCCATTAAATGGATATGACAGTAAGTTAGTTGTTAGGAGGTCTTTAATACTACATTAATTTATTTGAATACTAGATTACTTTTTTCTCCTTAGGCCCCATGGTCTAAATCGGCAAGAGTTCTTTACCTATTAATCAGTGTCATTTGGTCTCCATCTTGCTAAGTGGTTCTTAGATCTATTCAGAGAGTGGTTAATTACTCTACTTATGCTTGTATCACTATTGCCTCAGTGAGCATGTCTTGTCGGAGCAGTTGTTTAAGCTTTTCAAGGTTCAAACCTGGTGAGGCTAAGGCTTATTTTTTTCTTCTCTAACTGAAAGTATATCAGGACATCCTTGTATCAAGAAAGCTAGCCAGTAGTGATGAAACTTCCATGTGAGTACAAGCCTAATAAAAATTTTACACAGGCATGGATGATAAATGCAAATATTAAAATACACAGTAATGATGTATTTTTCCTGGAAATAATTTATTTAGTGCCATGAAGTTTATTATCTAAATTAACAAGAATTATGTTTCAAACAATATTAAAAAAAATAACATTCTGTGGTTTGAAGAACATGACATAACATTCTAAATAACCAAACCATGTGTTCAATGCAAAACTTATTTCTTCAATAACTTTAATGTGATAATTTTCATTTGTCCAAATTTACCATCATTCCATTCATGGAAGTTATATTTTTCCTAATGAGAACTCATGTAATAAACTTAAACATTTTTATGCATTAAACTCAGATTTCAGATTTCTATATTTCTAAAACTTTAATAAAAATTGATTGAGATTTTGCCCTTTGATCAAATATTCAAGCTCACAGATGAAACTTATTTCAACCATACTTTCCTATTAATAGTCAGTGACTATAGCAATTAAAATATAAAATTTCATATTTAAATCTTTCAGATATCCTATTTTATTTCATTCATTTTATGTTTAAAAATTATCTAGGGAATTTAGAGAGTACTTATAATTTCTTCCATAGAAGTCATCTCTTTGCTAGACAACAAGGGGTGAGAAAAGCAATTCATACATTTTTTCCACAGTCTCTTTCTTCAGACATCACCCTTGGGTATGATGCCACTAACACACAGTGAATTGTATCCTTATATTTCTCTGCTAATATGTGCATTTTACTGTTAGAACTGTAGCCAACAGTGTGCCCGTTACTGCAGAAACATTTTAACAGCACTAAGAAGTGAACAGCTATTAACAATCTCCAGTATTATTTTTGCAGCAAATTCAGAGCTGAATATACAAGATTACCACAGTTTTCATTTGCATTAACTTCTATTAATCACTGCTAGTATTAAAATATACTGTACATATATAATTAAACTTTTAAGTACTATTTAATCTATTTATATTATTTTGTGTTTCCTTTTATCCTCTTCTTCAAAATATTGGGGAACTTTTTACTTCCTGTGCATGGAAGTCACCATCACGCATCTCAATGCAAGAAGATTAAAACATGTTGTGAGATCCTAAGGACAGCTTCCCAAACTTTTATTTAGGGTGGATTTTGTTTTTTTAAAAAATAAGTTTCCCTTTTTCCATCTTTCTAAATCCTTTCATTTTACCCATAATGCATTAGTTTGTCCAATTTCCTGGTTAAAAATTACCATTTTCAGAATTATAGAAGGACATTTAGAACCAGGTTGAAAAGTTTAATATTTAACAACCAGAATCACTGTCTGTCTCTCCAGAATGTGCTTCAGCTTTGAATTCTGCTAGCTTACACTCTCATTCTATCTGTTGAATTATGCTGTGGCCTGTCTCGGTGTAATAGGAGTATTTGCTTCCTCAGTCCTGGGGGATGTGGATAAGACTTGCTTTTTATGATTTGGGATTTTTTTTTTTGTTGCTGGGTTTTTTTTTTTTTTTTTGGTGTTGTTTTGTATTATTTTTGTTTGCTTTGGGTCTTTTGGATATATATTTTTTCTTTTTTATTATTTTTCTTAAATTAGTAACAAGCTTGCTTCACATGTCAATCCCAGTTCCCTCTTCTCCCCCGACCCCCACTAACCCCCCAAGCTCTCATCCCCCTTCTGCTCCCCAGGGAGGGTGAGGCCCTCCATGGGGATCTCCAAAGTCTGTCACATCATTCCAGGCAGGGCCTATGCCCATCCCCCTGTGTCCAGACTGAGGGAGTATCCCTCTATGTGGAATGGGCTCCCAAATTCCATTCCTATGCTAGGGATAAATACTGATCTACTACCTGAGGCCCCATAGATTACCAAGGCCTCCTCACTGACACCCACATTCAGGGGGTCTGTATCAATCTCATACTAGGCTTTCAGCCGTCAGTCTGGGGTCCCTGAGGGAGCCCTTGTTCAGGTCGGCTGTTTCTGTGAGTTTCACCAGTCTGGTGAAACCAGACCCCGTTGCTCATCACTCCTCCCTCTCTGCAACTGGATTCCAGAGTTCAGCTCAGTGCTTAGCTGTGGGTGTCTGCTTCTGCTTCCATCAACTACTGGATGAAGGCTCTAGGATGACAATAGGTAGTCATCAATCTCATTATAGGGGAAGGGAATTTAAGGTAGCCTCTCCACTATTGCTTAGTTGGGGTCATTCTTGTAGATCATGGGAAATCTCCCAAAGTGTCAGATTTCTCTTTACGCCTATAATGGCTCCCTCTATTATGGTATCTCTTTACTTGCTCTCCTCTATTCTTCCCCTGACTCAAACTTCCTGCTTCCCCATGTCCACCTCTCCCCTCTTCTTCTCCCCTCTCTTTCTCACAGTTCCCTCCTTCCTCCCCCCATTCTTCCAATTTGCTCAGGAGATCTTGTCCCTTGGACCATGTATGTCTCTCTTAAGGTCTTCCCTGTTTCCCAGACTCTCTGGCAGTGGGATTGTATGCTGGCAATCCCCTGACCCATGTCTAAAATCCATATATGAATGATTACATATCATGCTTGTCTTTTTATAACTGGGTTACATCACTCAGGATGGTTTCTTCTAGGGTCATCCATTTTCTTGCGAATATCAAGATTCCGTTCCTTTTTCCGCTGAGTAGTACTCCATTGTGCAAATGTACCACATTTCCTCCATCCATTCTTCAACTAAGGGGCATCTATGTTGCTTTCAGGTTCTGGCTATTACAAATAAAGTTGCTATGATCATAGCTGAACAGATGTCCTTGTATGAATGTGCATACTTTGGGTATATGCCTAAGAGTGGAATTGCTGGGTCTTGAGGTAGACTGATTCCCGTTTTCCTGTGGAATCTCCATACTTATTTCCAAAGTGGCTGTAGAAGTTGGCACTCCCACCAGCAGTGGAGGAGTTTTTCCCTTTCTCCACATCCTCTCCAGCATAAACGGTCATTGGCGTTTTCATTTTAGTCATTCTGACAGAAGTGAGATGGTATCTCAGAGTTGTTTTGAGTTATATTTCCCTGATGGCTAAGGATGTTGAGCAATTTCTTAAGTGTCTTTCAGCCATTTTAGATTCCTCTATTGAGAATTCTCTATTTAGTTCTGTACCCCACTGTTTAATTGAACTATTTGATGTTTTGGAGACTAACATCGTCTTCTAGACAAGGTTTCTCTGTGCAGGATGCTGTCCTGGAACTAGCTCTTGTAGACCAGGCTTGTCTCAAACTCACAGAGATCTGCCCACCTCTGCCTCCCAAGTGTTGGGATTAAAGGTGTGCACCACCATTTCCCTGCTATTATAAAATCCTGTAAATAGAAATTGGCGTTTTTGTAATAATTCAAAGAGATCACCTGATTTTATGTTGCTGGACCACTGCCAGTCATTTCACTTCTTGGGTTTTCTACACTAAATTAATAACATTTTTCTGTGCATTTTCTAATCTATTACTGTGTCACAGTTTTGTCTCATTTCTTCTAAGATAAGTTAAAATTTTCTGCATTGATGGAGAAAGCAATGCCGTGCTTATTTTTATCATGTTACTGTTTCTTTATATATCTTTTCTTGAAGGAGTTGCTTAGCCATGAATCTGGAATGTCCTTAAGAAATGAACATTTCATATTCCATTTCTATTAGCATCAGTGGATATAGAGGCTGACGATTAGCAGGTGGATGGGTTTGTTTCTTGTTGTTCATTTGCTTTTCTGTTTCACTTTGTTGGTTTGATTTTCCTCACAACCTCCCCTCTGGCTTCTGTAGTCCTGTCAAGATTGCCCTGACTGTCAACCATTAAATTAGTGTCAACGTTTGTGAAGAATCCCTTCTCATTTTGAAGATGAGCAATTCATGTGTAATAACTTAATACAATGATATTCTTTGATTTTTGGACCAATCCAATATATATTTAATGTGACAAGTAATCTTTGCTAAAAGGGTCAAAACTCCTTTTGTTCAAACCATATGATATAAATGAAAAAGTTGGCCAACTTTTATTTAATGTTAATCATGAAAGTGGTAGGCTAAACTAAAATAGAAAGGATATATGAAATCTTTTCTTTGCCATTATTTGTATTTGAGCTTTTGATATTTTTATTAATTTTAACATTGCTATGATATATTTTTAAATTATAAATTAATTTTTTCCAAATAAAAATTTAGACTTTTGTAAATAGTGATGAATTTGAATCAATATAAACTTTGCATTGCATTCAATAAGATTAGCCCCAAGTCCAGGATCATCTGAAACTTCAATGCAACCTTATTGGAGCATCAGATCTTTGCAACTATAAAGAGTTAGGTATCATCACTCCTCCCTTTCTAAGGACTGATGAGCAAAGAGCTCAGGATCATGTTGGGAAACCCACAGAAACAACTGGCCTAAGCAACTAATGGTTTATTGTATTCTTTAAATTATTCCATTATTTTAGGTGCATAGGTGTTTGGCCTATATATATGTTTGTGTGCCATATGCCTGACTGGAATGATTGGAATCCAGAAGAAAGTGCTGGGAACCTTGGAAGTGTAATTAGGGATTTGAGCCAATATGTAGGTGCTGGGAATCAGACTCAGGTCTTCAACTGCTGCCCCACCTCTCTAGCACTATGTTTTTATTATGGTAAACTGCCCATTTTGCAGCTAACTCCTGGGTCAATACTAATGAACATATATAAAACGCTATAAGTTAATTAAATCTTGTTAAATATCTTTAATAGCTTACAAAATTAATCATTCTTAGCTATCAGCTTTGTTATGAAAATTGCCATTAAATATCTAGAAGGTATTTATTTAGTAATGTCTAATATGACAATGGTTATTTTCTCAAGTAAATTACAATATAACAAAGGAGGAAAATAAGCATATTTTCTGCATAATGACAGTTATACAGCAAAGAAAACTAGAAGAAGTTGCTTAGTACACGAAGCTATAAAGTAGAGATGATAGGAGTTTTGAATTTTCCTTAGCGAATAATTAATTAGGAGTCAGTTGAATTCTATGTCTATTTAGCCAAATACTAATATTATGTTCTCCCCTAAAGACTATGTCTTATTTAGCACATGAGTGTTGCCAGGCATAGTTTTTATCTTCCGGATCAGAACTAAAATGCAATCGGAAAGTGGTCGTTTACTGCTCAGTGTGCATGCCATTGTTGTATCAGTGAACATGTCTTTCAAAGCCAGTTGTTGTTGTAGCTCACAGGGCTCACAGATAGGTAAGGTTTTTACTTACTTTTCTTGTCTCCCAGCATTTGAGAGCTAGATAGTAAAGGAGAAGCTTGTAGGTCAATATCAGCTGCAATTCTTAGTGTATTGTGTTTCAGTTATGCAATGTCTTCAGCAATAAAGATTGATCATCAAATGCTGGGAGGAAACTAAACGGCATTGGAAACTAATGCATCTCTCAATACCCATCAAAGAAGCTTCTGTTTACAGTAGATGGTGATAAAAATTGAGACATACAAGTGACCAAGGTACAGAGAATGAGACTTTGAGATACTCA
Organism: Cricetulus griseus; assembly: GCF_003668045.3. Classification (NCBI taxonomy): domain Eukaryota; kingdom Metazoa; phylum Chordata; class Mammalia; order Rodentia; family Cricetidae; genus Cricetulus; species Cricetulus griseus. Next base: position 264,368,803 of record NW_023276807.1, on the reverse strand, counting down.
GTCCCAAATGGAACATCTATTTTGCACCCATCCTCTCAAAGTTTAGGGATCATTGTGGAAGAAGGGATGGAATTATTGTAAGACCCAGAGTTATTGTTGTTGTTGCTGTTATTACCATTACTACTACAAAGAAACTATCTTCTGGACATAGCAAAGCATTTGCATATATGAACTCCCAGAATTGTGACATTCTACATGGGAGTTGTGAGAACTCAAGCCAGACAAATCCAAGAAAATCAAGTGGAATTGGATATAATGCTCAGCTCTTAGTTAAGAAGATATTGGCATTTAACAGCTTCTGGGAGAAGGACACTCAAATTTCTTTAAGAGTTTATCACTTGGCACACTGAAAATGCTTCTGTAGAAGACCACACATGAATTCCATACCCAACATCTAAGAATATTTGTCAGCACATATTGAAATCAATGGGTTTAAAACAAAAATGAATGAAGACACAAAGTTGGGTGGATAGAAGAGGGCATATGGATTTGGGGGGAGTCAGGAAGAGAACTGAATGTGATTGTACTGGCTAGTTTAATGTTAACTTGACACATGATAAGTCATCTGAGAAAAAGGAATCTTAACTGAGAATGTTTCCATAAAATTGTGCTGTAGGTAAGCCTGTAAAACATTTATTGATGGGGGGTATCACAGGCCATTGTGGGGGGTGTGACCATTCAGCTGCTGGCCCTGGGAACTATAAGAAACCAGGCTGAGCAAGCCATTAGGAACCGGTCAATAAGTGGCAATCCTCTGTGGTTTCTGTATCATCTTTTGTCTCTTGGTCCCTGTTTAAGTTCCTGTCCTAATCTCCTTTAATGATGAACAGTGATCTGGAAATGTCAACCAAATAAACCCTTTTCTCCTCAAGTTGCTTTTGGTTAAATTCTCTCATCACAACAACAATAACCCTATCTAGGACAGTAATCAAAACATATCACTTGATATTCTCAAAGCCCTTGTAAGAATAAATAAAACTTGGGAGTCTTACAGCAATGTTCATTCATATTCCCTTTTCTACAGTTTGAAGAATATTAGAGTTGTTTATTGGGGGGATAGTGGTTTATGGAAATGTATTGCTGAGAAATTTTTATTTAGAAACAATCATTTTACATATCAATCCCACCCCACTCCCTCTCCCTCCCATCCTCCCATGCCCTTGCCATTCCACCCCAACTCACACCCCCACCTGCTCCCCAACCAAGACAGTGAGGCCTTCCAAGGGGGATCATCAAATTCAGTCACATCATTTGGGGAAAGGTCTAGGCCCTCCTCTGTGTATTTTGGCTGTAATAGTATGCCTCCATAGGGAATGGGCTCCCAAAGTCCATTTGCGCACTAGGGATAAATACTGGTTGTTGGAAGCTGATATGCTGACCCTGCATCCTGACAATGCAGTCATCCTGACTGAATCACAAAGTACAAGTTGACTAAAGGGCCCAGCTTTCAGATAGCTTTGCCTCTTATCTGAGTTGCTTCTTGTGTTATGCACCCAAGTCTGGTGAGATTTCACAGCTATATCTTCAAATTGACCTGAATTTTCTTCTATAATTTCTAGTACATTTTATGCTTTTAAATATTTTCATTATTTCAGGTATTGTTCTGGAATTATATAAAACAAACCAATCAAAAGAGTCACTCATTGTTTTCATTTTATTGAACTTTTTTGGATAATAAACACTGTGGTAATTATATATCTGATTTTTTAATGCTATGCTTCCCTTTGTGAGCATGTCCCTGCAAAGCAAACATTGTACATATTAATCAATCTTTGAAGAACAATAGTTCCTTAGATAAGTAAGTTTATTATTTGATTGATGGACTATTTTGTATTCAATATTCCTAATCTTAGTCTCCTTTCTGTCTTACTTCGAGACTTGGATGCTTGGAGTACATGTTCTACGGTAGACTCAACACTAGAAACTTTCTTCACAGGATTAGAGGTTTTTCAAATTTTCTGCCATAGCTTCGAGAACCAAGACCCAGGAAAGGTCCAGATGCTTAATTCTTCTCATTGAAATGACAAAACACATAGTGCCTTTTTAGGTAAGTTAAGCACAGAAATGTGCCTTATATATATAAATTTCCTTGTTGTTTTCAGGAAAAGAACGACCTTGTTCATGTGGCTAATCATTGTTTTCATCCTGTCTTGAATACGTTTTAATAGACTTATGTTGGCCCTTTTTCTACTAATATTATATATATCCCATGTATTTGCTGCCTTGATTGTAATATATCTTTATTAATATTCTATATAGATGCGTACTCCTTCCTTTTTAATTATGATACTTAATTTGAGATATTTTTATTCACATGAAGTCTTAAGAATTAATACCAGAGTACTGTTGTGCACTTCAGTGAGCTGGTCCCTGATGGTGACATCTTGCAAAACACCAAGAATCTTGACACTAATAAGGTGTAAAGAAAGAACATTTCTATCACAGGCTTTCCTCATTTTGCCTTATATATCCACCTGGAATTCTTCGGATCTGCTCATGTCTCTAACCTTTGGAAACTTCTGACTCATTCTTTATTGCAACAATTTTGTCACATCCATAGTTTTAGTTAAGTAAAATTGGAGAGAATATAAATACTATGGCCAGGGTTTTTTTGTAGTTTTCTTCTCCTTTAAGTTGTGATTGTCAGGCATTTACCTTATTAACAGTTGTATTATTCAATGTCTAAAGATAAACCATTCACTCAACAGAAATATTTAAATTGCTTCTTGGTTTGGGTTACTGAAAATGTGTCATTGTATGATGTTAAAAATACATTTTATTTTCTAAATCCACATTTTGCTCAGTATCAGTGCCAGTGTTAAGAATATACCTTGAGATCACTTAGGACTTGGGACTGATAGCCTACTGTGATTTTAACTTGTTTGTTTAACCTGCTTTTAAGAGATCAATGCAACAGCCAACCTTACTTGCCTCAGATTTTCGATGTCAACAATTTTTAATGCATAGCTGTAATCACAAACTATTTTCTAGGTCATTCTCCTGAACCAAGGGTAATGTATGTTTGTATGTATGTGTTTTATAATACCCATTCGCTGAAAGCAGAATATATAGGTTGAAAGCAAACTTAGATAATGAATATCTACTCTAAATAGTAACCATAGCACTGAGATAGAATATCCAAATTAACACAATAAGAAACAAAAGGTGGACATAGACACTGAGGAAATCCAGACATTCTTTAAAACTCTGTACTCCAATTAATTGGAAAATCTAAAAGAAATTGTTTTCTCCATGACTACCACTTATCAAAGTTATACCAAGTTCAAGTTAACAATTTGAATAGATCCATAACTGCTAGTGAAATATAAATAGTCAACAAAACTCTCCCAACCCCTCCCCCCCAAAAAAAATCCCAGGGCCAAATGGTTTTAGTGCAGAACTTTACCAGACTTTCAAATATAAATAGAAGGAACATTGTCAAATTCATTTTTGGGGAGCAACAGTGTCCAAGATATCTAAACCACATAAAGGTTCAACAAAGGAAGAGAACAAATAACAAATCTCCCACATGGACATTGATGCAAAAATACTCAATAAGATACTTGCAAACTGAATCCAGGAACACTTCAAAAAGATCATCCAACATGACCGAAAAAGCTTCACCTCAGATAATGGGATGGTTCAGTATATTTATATCAGTAAATGAAATGTACCATATGAAAAATAAAAAGAAAAACACATTTCATTAAATGCAGAAATTTTTTTAAACATACAACACCCCTTCATGATAAAATTTCTGAAGATATTACAGAAAGATACCTAAACAAAATAAAGTCAGTTTACAGCAAGCTGGTTGCTAATACCAGCATAAATGGAAAGAAATTCAAAGCAATTCCATTAAAATTAGGAACAAGACAAGGTTGTCCACTTTCTCCATATCTATTCAATATAGTACATGAAAATTTAACATGGGGATATGTGGTGATGTTTTGTTTATGATGTAATAAAGCTTGCCTGAAGATTAGAGTGCAGAGCTAAGCCACTTGTTAGGCATACACCTAATTAAGATATAAGCCACTGGTTACCCCCATACAATAAATAAGCCACTAGTTAGCCATAGAGGACAAGCATTGTTGGCTACACTTTAATCCCAGCATTCAGGACACGCACAGGTGGATCTCTGTGAGTTCAAGGCAACTCTGGGCTACTTGAGAGTAAATTGGAATAAAAGAGAAACAGATCTCACAACTTTGATCCCAGCACTTGGGATGACACACATTTAATCTCAGCATAAGAGAGAGAAATATGGCAGGAGTTCAGTGCAGTCTCAGTACATTCTAGGTTTGGTGGAGAGCACTGCACTGCACACCAACAGGATCATCCCTCATTGGTCTTAGCTTAGGTAGAAGTTAGAGCTCTCTAGTGGCTTGGCTGGTTTGCTTTTCTGATCTTCATCTAGAACCCCATTCTTTCCCTGGGTTTTTATTATTTGTGCTACAGGGATAGAAAATGGAAAGGAAGAAGCACTATTATTTGCAGATTATATGACAGTATCTATAAGTGACCTGGAAAATCTACTATGGAACTCTGACAGCTGAAAAATACTTTCAGTGAAGTAGCTAGATTCAAGATTAACTCAACACAACCAGTAGCCCTGCTTTATGCAATTAAACAATGGGCTGAGAAATACATGAGGAAAGCAGCACCTTTCCAAATAGCCTCAAAAAATGCTTGAGTTAATTCTAACCAATGGAGTAAAGTTACATATGATAGAAACTTCTAGTATTTCAAGAACTACATCATATAATGTATCAGAATATAGAAATATCTCTCATGCTTATGTGTTGGTATGCTTCACATAACAAAAATGGCCAAAGTACCAAAAGCAAACAAAATATTCATTGCAATTGCCATCAAAATACCAAAATAATCCTTGGCAGACCTTGAAAATAGAATTTTCATCTTCATATGGAAAATAAATAATAAAAAAGACAAGGACAGCTAAAATTATTCCAAACTACAAAAGAAATGCTGGAGGCATCACCAATATAATTTTATGTTATACCTCACAGTTATAGTAATGAAAACCACATCATATTGCTATAAAAGCAGGTGCATTGATCAATGAAATTGAATTGAAGACACAGACATTAACCTGGATATCTATGGACTCCTGAATTTATACAAAGAAGCCAGAAATACACACCAAAAAATTATATTCAACCAATTGTACTGTTCTGAAGGGGTGTCTGAATGTAGACAAATACAAATAGATAAACATTTATCTCCCTGCATGAAACTCAAGCCCAAGATGATCAAAGACATCAACATAATGTCAGACACCCTAAACCCAATAGGATAGAAAGTGGGGAAAGCCTTCAATTCGTTGGCACAGAAGTAAACTTTCTGAACAGAACATTTACATCCCAGGCACACTAAGATCAACAATGAATATCTGGGACCCCATGAAACTGAAAAGTATCTGTAAGGCAAAGGACACTGCCAATATGGCAAAAAGGCATCCCACAGAATGGGGAAAGATTTCCATCAACAGAAGTCACACTGGTACCTACATGGAGACTTCACTTTACATTTTAGTCTCTTTGGTGAGAGATGGTAATCTGCAGGCTACCAAAAAGAAATACAGACACCAACCCAGTCACAAAACATTTTATCTGCAATCTGTTCTCCAATGTGTGATCTAACTTCATGCCTATTCCATGGAAATGAGCGTATACATCACACTGCTTGGATAACTCAAAATCAGAGGCTAGATAGCCCAGAAAGCTAAGGGAAAAACAAACACTGCTGATTTATATATTAAAAAATGCAGAACAAATCCAGCGATATTTGATGGTCTCCATCAAATACCCCTTGATATCTCAAGAAATCCAATTTAAGAGGGTGCAGAAAGAGTGTAAGAGCCAAGGCATATGGAGGACAACAGGATAACAAGACGCTTGGAATCAACTAAGCAAGGCACACAAAGCTCACAGAGAGAGAGATAGCAAGCAGGGCTACACGGGTCTATACCAGGTCCTGTGCACATGTATTCTAGCTATGAGCTTAACGTTTTTATGGGACACCTGACTATGAGAAAGAGGAAGTTTTTACTCTGTTGCCTGCTCCCGGGAGTCCTTTCCTCCTATTTCATTGCTATGTACAACTTCACTTTCAACATATTTGCTTCATTTTCTTATGTATTGTTTTGTCAGGTGTAATTGCTATCTTTTAGAAGCCTATTTGATCGGAATGGTCTTCTGCACATATTTATCTTATTGGTGATGAATAAAACACTGTGGCCAATAGGGCAGCATGATAGACCGGTCTAGGAGGTGAGGAGAATTCTGGAAACATGGCCAGGGAGAGACTGCAATGTAGTAAGAGGCCCAAACCACTTCTCTGTTAAGATAAGATCATGTGGAAATGCATTCATAGAAATGGGTTAGAAATTAATTGAGAGCTAGCCAATAAGAAGCCCTAGACACTGGCCAACAGCATTATAATTAGTATAATGTCTCATGTGTTATTTGGGAGCTCTGAGGCGGCTGGGGAATCGGGTGGGAACACTGTAACACCTGTTATTTTATAAAGCAAGACAGAAGGGTAGTAGATCCAGAGAGGAGGGTACCTATGAGGAAGTGGGAGAGGAACCTCTAATTAGGATGTATTTTATGAGAAACCATCCATGTTCAATAAATTATTATAAATAAAAATTAATGAATGGACTACTGATATATGCATTAAATATTTTAGATATGCAGTAGAATATCAAACAGAGCTTATATGAATATTGTTTGATAAGTAATGTTGTTTGTGGCATTGTTTCTTTCTGTATCAGTAGGTGTCAGTTGGATTCAGTGACGTTATCTGTAGTTAAAGATTTCCATAAAGCATCCTTCATTTCTTTCCCCTACACTCCTATCTATGCTGTCAATAAAATAAAAAGGGGCAGACACTCAGACACAGACAAAGGACAGATTCGTAAGACAGCATCAAGACATGTACATATCCCAGCTCAGAACAGAGTAAGGATGTTTGACAACACAGCACTTTTCTCCCTGTTGACCAGCTCTTATAAACTTTGCTGAAGTTTCATCTCCGTCTTTAATATTGCACTGATTCATTATTAGTGACCCATAGTTTATTATGAATGCATTCAAACTGATACAGAAACATATACAATGTATACTCAATACAGATTTTATATGCAAATAGATTTTATTTTTACTGTTATTTAGCTGAATAGGAAACTTTAAGATAATCTGTCACATCTTTGTTTATCTTTATAGTCTGAAAATATTGCTTCTTTACTATTTGAATGCTTAAGGCTAAACATTGTGAAAATTAGAGGTCCACAGGAAGACAGAAGAAGAAGAATTTCAAGCTGTGTGATGCATATATATTTAATTTTGCAAGATGACACAAAAGTTTCTGGAACATTTCAACTATGTAACATTACCAAATGCAATGTATGAGTGATAACATTAATAAGTGTTCTTGCAAGCATTTAGTTTTCCCATCATTTTTTTATCACAACTATTGTTATATGTATACAGAATTAGTTCTTGGAGATGAAACTGCTACTTCCCTAACTACAATAATGTTGCATATATTTCACATGATTACTTGTCATTTTTATGGACAGCTTTTTAGAGTTTTCTAATGGGATTGGTTATTTTTAAATTGTAGAACTTGGTGTTTCTTACTATGTCTTGACAGGAGGTCTTTTTTGTTGTTGTTGTTTGTTTTTCAAGACAGGGTTTCTCTGTGTAGCTTTGGAGCCTATCCTGGCACTCACTCTGGAGACCAGGCTGGCCTCGAACTCACAGAGATCCTCCTGCCTCTGCCTCCTGAGTGCTGGGATTAAAGGCATGCTCCACCAACACCCAGCCAAAAGGAGGTCTATTGGAAATATATAGAATGTAAATATTGTCTTTAATCTATTATTTACCAATTCATCTATCGTGTTCATTAGTTATATGTCTTTTCTTCAGAAGATAAAACACAAAATATTCTGTATATACATGATTCATTTTATATGCAGTAAAATAACTTTCCCATTTATTCCAATTAAAATATTATATAGTCTTATTTTTGTCTTGTCATGAAAAATTCCAAATAATATTTTTCTTTCTTCTATACACCCATCCATGTATATAAAGTATATGACTTATTCTATTACTTGTCAATTCCATAAAAGCACATATTGGGTGCTTATCCTAATTTATACATTAAAGATATGCTAGATATAAAATGCAAGTATTGAGGGCAACATTCAATTTGGCTTCTTTCTGTGCAACTCAAAGTTTCAGTATCTACTTTATAATAGGACTTTCCAAAGTTGCTTCAAATTATTTATTTAATTTTCAAACCCATTATAAATTTATTCTTTAATTTTAACTTGAATTACTCTTTATTTCAAACATTTAACTTCCCTATTGTGATGGCTCATAATGATAAAAAGTAAATTATAGAAGTACAGAAAGCACACTGGTAATTAGTGGATAAAAATGGACCAAAGTATACAAAGTTCTTCAGTCACTTCCTTTGTAGAATTATTCACATAATTTGTCTTTTATAGTCAAGATCAACAGAAATGCATTACTTCAAATGAAAAGTTGCTACTTACCTGAATAACAGTTTCTGCAATAGTTTTTTTTTTCCTTTGTGCTTCTCAAGATACAGTCTGAAAAACTGACAGCTTTCAGAAGAAATATAAAGAATAAGAATTTTCATAACTTGGGGCTTTAATGGGAAGACAAAAACAGAAATTCTGACAGATCACTAAAGACTGAGGCATGTTACATAAATATCAGGAAGTTTAAATAACTCCTTTAAAGGGGTTTTATCATTGCTTAAATTTAATTAATATGAAACCTATTTAGGAACATTGTCATTGACTTTTTTTCCTAAATAAAATAGTAGAGTCCTCATGTATTAAAGAACTAACTTTAATAGAAGTACTTCACACAAGTTTAAATAGTTTATTCTGGCAAATAATACACATGAATTAACATTCTGAAATATCAAAGCAGCATAGACCTTCACCTATCACTGTGTGGAGACAGTATTTATAGAGAGAAAAGAAAGTAGCACACAGGAAAACTTAGCTTACTACACATGGGCCTGGGCTATCTTTGTGCATGGGGTAGCACATGAGCTCTCTGCCTCCCTTGGGTAGTTAGGTCAGTTGAGAGTGATTGTCTGAAGTATTCACTTATGTGATTTGCAATAGATTATAGTTACGTGCATATGGACTCAAGAAATAGAGAAAACATTGTATGCCAAATTTTTCATTTGTTTTAAAAATGAAAGCTAAAATACTAAAGGCATTCAACGAATACATGGCAGGATTCCCAGATAACATTTGAGTTATAACTCATTAAAGTTAAAACACTACAGAAAGAATGAGCCATGCGATTTTTTAGCTAGACACTTCTAGCTATTAAAGCTTTCAGAGGATTCTCTCAAATCACTGACACTGCAGTTTGTATAGCCTGGAATGTTCTAATCACATGGTCATCTCTTTTCTGTGCAGTGCAGCACTGGTTAGAGGATTCCAGAGGGCAACCCAGCACCAGTACCCTGCTAGTGATAAACGCATTGTAGAAGCAAAGATACCACCAAAGTCAAGCACTCTAACAGAGAGTTCTCAATCCAAGTGGTGATTCCTACAATACATGTATTAGATAGAAGCTCCAGATATTGAAGTAACTATTGCCCTCACGCCCAGTACTGTCAGGATCTGTATTTATACTTGACAACTACGACAGCTTACGATAATACGGGTTATTCAAATACGTATGTATATCTACCAAAAGAGATAACATACAAAGATAATTTATCCAAGGCTATGGCCATGCACTTTAATGTTGCAATGTATGCTTAGATAATTTTTTCTGATTGCAAATATGATAAATAGAAAATAAATTGACATATATAGGTGTACTGGATAGTTTTTTTGTTGTCAACATGTCCTACCTGGGAAGAAAACCACTAATTGAAGTATTATATACATTTGATAGCCTGTGGGCATGTCTGAAGAACATTTTCTGATGACTAATAGATTTAAGAAGGGTTAGGTTACTGTGCGTAGCACCATTCCTAGGTGGCTAGGTATGGATTTTATGAGAAAAATAACAAAATTTAACCTTGAAGCAAGCCAGGAGGCAGCTTCCCTTTATGATTTCTGCTTCAGTTTCTGCTCCCAGATTCCTGCTGGACTTCTGCTTTGGTCATGTTTTTTATCACAGCAAAAAAAGGCAAACTAGTACAGACAATTCACTATAGCCTGGTAAAAACAGAAAATAGTCTTGATGGCAATACATTTTAAGATCAATGGCCATTTCCCAAAGAAACATCTAACAGTAAGCACACACTCACAATCTAAAATCCTATTTTGTGAAGTTTTGTTACACATAAATGTCACTATGTGTGCTATTTCCCATTTCTCTTCCATTATATTACAAACCCAAAATTTAAATGAGACCAAATGGATGAGTTTGATTCAGGAAGTGATATGCATGGCAATTGTCCTTGGAAATATATCTCCAGAAATGTGCAGTTTTACAGTCTTTGACAAATGTGTTTTTAAGACTATATGAACTCATTCATTAGGTCAACACATTTCAAACCCTTTGCTACAGGAAGATTAAAACTGATCAAAACAAAATAAAACAACAACAACACCCTTCCTTTCTCTAGAGCATTTTCTGTTGAGGGGGTATGAAAGATAAACAGAGTGAATATCTTTGTGTTGATGAAATCATTCTTAGAAAGTGAACAACATGGACTAAAGATTAAAAATATGGCAGGAATAACAAGAGCAGTTTCATTTAAAATTTAAAACTAAAATAGTATGGAAAAAGTTGTTTTCATTGAGCGTGATACTTGTGTGCAATTACTGCGAACATGTCAGATTGACTAGATAAAGTGTGTTCTGAAAAGAAAAGGCAAAAGTAGACACTGGCCTAGGTTGCCAGAGAAAAGGGAAGGACCAAGCACCAGTAGTTGGAAGTCAACCTAACACCGTCAAGTTGAGAACATAGGGTTTCAGCTAAAAGGTGCCTTGGTTCTTTAGTTCAGCCTCCTGTGGTAACATCTCTGGACTGAATTTTTTAATTAAAAGTTGTCTCTGACTGTTCTGCAGGATGGGTTTTCTGATCAGAAAAACAAAATGGTTTGATTTTATGAAGATTGTCTTCAAGGATACAAGCTATTGACTTCTTAGATCTCAAATAGCAGCAAAGGGACTTCATAAGTCTCAGATGCTCCCTGTACAAATAAATTACTTTTATGCATTTGGACTCCACTCTAAGGAGAAATTAATTTCTCAAAGGGTTTACAGTGTCCATATACTGTAGATTTTAGATGACTTCCAGTAATTTATCCATTGTGAAATGTATGTGTCCTTTGTGTGTAGAATGTGTGTGTTGTCCATGAGTGAGAAACTAAGCACATACTTGCACGGGGCAGAGGACTTCAGACATCCTGCTCTATCTTCCTCCACTTTATTCACTTGAGACATGGACTCTTACTTTACCTAGAACGTACATGGCAGTTCATCCCTGAGAAAGGTTGATTGTCTTCTCAGCAGTCATTAATTGCATATAATTCTTCCTTAAGGGGTAAGGCCCCATGAGATGTCTTTCAGGCACACTGGCATGTCAACAGGTGCTGTCATGGTCCAGGTCCAGTTACACAGGCAAATCGTAACACAGGAAATTCAAATTTTGTGTATGTGTTCATACATTATCTAGGTTAATTGGTATAAATTGTTTCTAGTGGTTTTTATCAGAACATTTTCCTACATATAGTGTATATACTTAGTATATAAATATGAGCTTTATAATACAAATTCTGTGAAACCTAATTAAAAGTATATTAGGTGCCTGTTTAGATATAAACTTCAAGAGATTTTTTTATATTTATAATACATTTGTATCTTGCACATATTAAATATAGTATTTACACACATTGGAAACTCTTACTGAAAATACTAAGATGTGTGTCTATTCTGCAATTTTTTTTTTCTTTTTGGTTTTTTGAGACAGGGTTTCTCTGTGGCTTTAGAGGCTGTCCTGGAACTAGCTCTTCTAGACCAGGCTGGTCTCAAATTCACAGAGATCCATCTGCCTCTGCCTCCCGGGTGCTGGGATTAAAAGCATGCACCACCAATGTCCGGCCTAATTTCAAATTAAATATTAGTTGAAAAAAGGCACTAGGAAACAGAATGAAGGATTGTAACTATGATATTTATGCTTTTCAGGTCAAATCTTGAATTAAGAAAAAGTGACAGTCTCTTTACACTTTAAAAAAAGAAAAAACTTTGCAAACATTTACATTCACATCTATCTTGTGCTCTCCTAATGCCTAATCATGTTTTTTAGTATGAGGTATTTCAGATCCTAGGATAATTTTCAAGATTTAAGAAAGTACAAATTATTCATAATGAAAAATATCAAGTGTTCTCTGCTTCTTTTGCCATCTGTCCTTCTGTTTGACCTACTCTGTTGGTCATCTGGACCCTGATGAAAATCTCTCAGAAGCACTGTAGTGCTATCCAGATGGGAGTCATCTTGAAAATCCCAACTGCAGCTGTGTTCAAACAGCCCCTGACACAGACTGTTGACAAGGCCCCTCTGCTGCAAACTCCATGATTCTCTGATGTTGCTGACGAGAGCAGCTGCTCTCTGACTTTTATTTCATGAAATGTGTGTGTCCTATTGTCACATTCAAATAGATAGTTTTATGTTTCTTAAATTTAAGTTGGCATTTTAATTTCTACACTGACAGGTTTTAAAGATTTCTTACCTTAAACATATGTGTCTTATATCAAACACTGTAAATTGTTAAGTTCTCCTGGTACCAATATATGCCAAAGAAATATTACTTTCTTTGCATGTGAAATTTAAAGATGAGGCTATAAACTTCATTTGAAGTACTCAGTTTTAATTATTTTAGAGGTACCATTTTGTCTGGTGTAAACAGAAGAGTAAAGTACATAGTTTCATAACCACAGCAAATATTTCCAGATATTTCTGCTATGAAATTATTAAACACAATACTGTATATGCATGAGACATGCAAAGGGTAATATTGATAAGTTGTGATTATATGATATAATCAGTGCAAGTATTAATTATGAGGTATGAAGGATGCAAAAAGCAGGTCTTTGGTACATATAATGTACTGCATCTTCCATTCTTGATTATTTCATATTATTTGGTATTTAATAGCTGTCTTGATTGATAGCTTGCATGTTATTTGAGCTCAGTTGTTTTCTTTTCATCTCAATAATTCTTTCTAAAACCCTACTGGAACTATGAGTCAAGCACATCTTCTCCTTCAGTTAATTATGTGGGACGATGGCAGAATGTGGCCATGGAAAGTGAAAAATAAACATTAAAATCAAGGATTTAAGTTAGCCAAAGCCTAAAAACCAAGGAGAGAACATAAGACATGTTTGCTCTAAGAGTGAAAACAAGAAAACTGCATGAACACTACAATACATAGAGAGCCAAGTCAGAACAAATATACAATAGTAAGACACGGGCTCCTCTTTTTTTTCACTGTATGTAAATTTTTAAGTTAATTTTGATTTAAATTTAAACAATCTTATTTTACACCCAAATACCAGTTCCCTCTCCCTTCTGTCCGGCCAATTCCACCCACCAACTCCCCATCCCCAAACCCATCCACTCCACAGGGAGGATGAGACCTCCCATGCAGGATCATGAAAGTCTGTCACATCATTTGCCTGAGGGCCTAGGCCGTCCCCCATGTATCTGGGCTGAGAGATTGTCCCTCCATGGGGGAATGGGCTCCCAATGTTCATTCGTGCACTAGGGATAAATACTGGTTCTACTTCCAGAGATACCATAGACTTCCCAGACCTCCTACCTGACACCTACGTTCAGGGGGCCTGGTTCTGTCATATGCTCATTCCCTAGATGTTACACTGGGTTCTGTGAGCTCCCACTTTCTCAGATAATCTGGTTCTGTGGGTTTCCCCAGCATGGCCTTGACTCCTTTGCTCATTACTCCCCCATATTTACAACTGGATTCCAAGAGTTCAGCTCAGTATTTGGCTGTGAATCTCTGCTTCTGCTTCCATCAGCTATTGGATGAAGGCTCTATGATGGCATTTGAGGTAGTTATCAATCTCATTTTAGGGTTAGGACATTTAAGATAGCCTCCCCACTATTGCTTATATTCTTGGTTGGGGTCATCCTTGTAAATCGTTGGAGATTTCCCTAGTGCCAGATTTCTCATTAGGCCCTTAAGGAGATCAAGAGGGATCAGGAAGTTTGAGTTTGGGGAAGATCAGATAAGAATAGCAAAGAAAGATATGGTTCCTCTTTTCTTCTTAGAAAATCAATTACTTTCTGTATATTGGTTTACCCATATCTTGATGAAAGTATAGCATTATTTTGTATAGTATGTATACATCTGTGGTATATGTACCTGTGTTCACATGTGATCAGGCCAAAGATTTAGTATGTCATACATAACAACTTTTCACCTTAGCCCTTGAGACAGAATTTTGCACGGAATCTACAGCCAGGTTGGTGGCTAGAAGGTCTTATTAACCCTTTTGTGTGTCCTCCACAGTGATAGGCTACAGGCCCATGCAAGACCACTTTGATTTGTGACTTCACAGGGATTCATAAATCTGAACTGTGGTGATTATACTTATGAACCAATGCTCCCTTACTCATTTGAGTCATCTCTCCAGCTCTTAAAATCATCAGGGTCAAAAGACCACACCTAAAACTAAGGAGCATATATGATGCATGTTAACTAAAAAATCTTAAAGCAAGTTGTTCATTGCAATGGGATGATAGACTCATCAGTATCATTGAGAATTAAGCAAATAAAATATAAAGTTCTGCAGATAAGCCCAGGAAAAACAAAGTGGACAATTCAATGTGTGACATGCAACAGATATTTGACAAATATATTAAGGTAATTGTTGAACAGTGTACAATAGTCACAAATGTTTCTATGATAAATAAAATGCCATCATGTTTCAGATCAATTAACACTGAGAAAAATGGGAATATTGAACAGATTACTTTGTTTCATTTGTGATTATAGAAATACATAGATGTGTCCTAAACTATTGAATGGAAAGCAGAGCAGCTGAATTCTCTCACCATATCTGTATCATGACACTGTGTATTAGAATTCACATGTACGACTTTTTAAAAAATTTTACATCCACCCAGGTGGTGGTGGTGGTGCACACCTTTAATCCCAGTACCCGGGAGGCAGAGGCAGGTGGGCTTCTGTGAGTTCAAGACCATCCTGGTCTACAAGAGCTAGTTCCAGGACAGACTCCAAAGCCACAGAGAAACTCTGTCTCAAAAAAAAAAAAAAAAAAAAAAAACAAATAATACATTTTACATCCACATGCACCATGTTTCTCAATGTTCAATGGTCAGAATTATATAATGATGTCACAGGATGTGAATAGTCTGTAAATGTCATCTCATTTTATAAATTTAATCATAATAAGAGTGACTTATACAATGTTTTGTATCTGTGGGATTCCTTTAGACTCTGAAGATCTCTTACCTTCACTGTCACTGTAGGATATCTAGCTGTTTTGTATCCACTGATCTCTTGATGCCATCCAAATTTTCTTTAATTATAAACATCTCTATTAGTGATGTTTCTATAATTGTGACATAACACTAAAACCAAGGCAACTTACAGACTGCATTTGAGCTTATTGTTGGGGGGGTGGTGGGTGATCATGGTAGACAGGCATAGCAGAAAGCAGCAGACAGTAAACAGCTGAGGGTTCACATTTCCAAGCCACAACCACAAAGCAAAGATAATGGACTAAAACATAGCTCTAGTTTTTAATTCTCAAAGCCTCCTTCTATAGACATTCATCTACAAAATGACCCCTCCTGAACAGATCAAAACAATGACACCAGCCAAGTATCCAAGTGCCTGAGTCACTAAAACCACTACATTGTCATATTAAATTACCTTTTGTTATTCTTTTTAATAATGTAATAATTTTATTATTTTGTGTGGTTGAGTGTTTTCCTCCTCTGTTTATCTGTGCATCATCTATTAGAAATGTTCTTGGAAGCCAGAACAGGGCATAAAATCACCCTGCAGTTAGAGATGCTGATAGTGGTGAGCAGCCCTGTGGGTGATGGGGATCTAACTATGGTCTTACGGAAAAGCAGACGTACTCTTCACTACTGATCACTCACTCATCCCTTTTTTGTGATTTTGTTTTATCTGTTTCACTCAACAAATATGAAACCCAATCAGATTTTGAAAGAAAAAGAAGTCCAGGATCCACCATGAAAATGAGAACATGCCTTGCATATAAATTACTAATTGGAAGAATAGAGGAATTAGGTCACATTGACCTGACATGCATTTTTAATCAGTAATGTGTATTGTGTCCTTGAGTAAGCAATTATCCAACCTTTAAAATCTGGAAATGCATTCTGTCCTGACCTAAATGGAATATATCTAATTTGTTCACACTGCCTTACCAATAAAAGGATATCTGTTAATAGAGAAAAAGACAAACTTTCTCAGTATTCATAGATGTTAAAATTAAAAGCAATTCATATCAAAATTTGAGACAAATTGACACTAATTTAAAAGCAGATGGAATGGGATTGAGACAGAACGAATCAAGTCAGTTATTTCAGCCTGGACTGCAATCTACAAAACCTTGTGAACACATGAGGTAGACATGAAGGTCATTCATGCCTACCTGGCCATCTGTCCTCTCATACTAACTTCTACTGTATCTTCAAAGTGGGAAATCTAACTCCTCATTTATTTTATGCTGTAGAGACACGAATCCTCCAATACTACAAATGGTATCCCATAGTAAAAATATTGTCTTGACAAAAGAAAATCTCATTTAACCAGTCAATATAAAACCCATGAAAACACTGCAGATTATGGAAACAACAGTACCAAATGTCAGTGTGTATCATGTGATGATATTTTAGAAGAAAATGAAGTCAAAATGACTTTTGATGTAGATTTTAGGATAAAATAATCAACTTTGTAATGTAGAGCTTTATCCATGCACATTTTCATGTGTCCATGGTATATATTAAACATACATTTACATATTATCTACACATAATGACAGAAGTCCCTAGGGATAAAGATAAAAGAATTGGAATCATGAGTGAAAATGACTACCTATTAATCAGTAGGTAATTTTGTATCCAATTTTTCTATCTAGATGAAAATATGACTTGCATAATGTACCAAACAATGCTGCATTTCTTTTACATTTATTTAAATGTCCAAGTAACAAATGAAGAGAAATATTTGAAGCAAAAGGAATAGTATTAATTTGCTCTTTCATAATACTCATTAACATTACATACATTAATTTCTTACATTACATTTAATTACATACATTACATACATACAGTCACATTCTCACATTTCAATAAACAGAACCTCAGTTGAAGTAATGCCTCCATAGATATGTTGGAAGATATGTTTGTGGGGGTATTTGTTTTATTGCATATTGATGTAGGCGATGATACTCTTAGACAAGGGAGCCAATGGTCCTGGGAGATCTAAAATGGGTACCTGAATGTGATCCCAAAAACAAGTGAGTAAACAACCTCCTCCCAAGATTCCTGCCTCTGTTCCTGTTTGTTTCCCCCCCCCCCCGGCTTCCCTTCATGGTAAGCAACCTGTAAGTTCAAAAGAATAAATAAATAAAAATAAAAGAAAAAAGAAAAAAATCTTTTCCTCCCCAAGTTGCTTTTGGTCAGTGTTTTATCACAACAACAGAAGCAAACTAGAACACTGGGAAGCTCACAAATCCAATAAATCACATATGTACAACTTAGTTTTAATCATACATAAATTTGAAAGTAAAAATACTGAATTTGATTCCAGGAGGAAAGAATTCAGAATTGTAAAGTCCTTTTCTAAATAGCTTAGTGAAACTAAAGTACAGATTAGCACATGATTGCCAATAGTCATTATGAGTGGATTTTATACATTCATTATTCTTGTGTAGGCAATATATACTAGTGCTTTACTAATAGCATAATTTACTTATTATCATTTTAATCTACTTTATTTTCTAGTCATATACAATCATGTGTGAGACATGTTCCATCTGCAATCTATAGTCTTTCTTGGTGTCTCTGATGAACTCTAAAGAGGAAATAGCATCTAAGATGGTATAAGGCATCTGCATCTAAAGCAACTGCATTATAATTTGTGAGTTGTAAAGAAGGATTATTGTTGCTTAAAAATTTGAGGAAACATTTTGTTATTTTCCAGACATAAACACTG
The DNA here is from genome assembly GCF_003668045.3 of Cricetulus griseus. Classification (NCBI taxonomy): domain Eukaryota; kingdom Metazoa; phylum Chordata; class Mammalia; order Rodentia; family Cricetidae; genus Cricetulus; species Cricetulus griseus. The sequence goes on along the minus strand of NW_023276807.1, from coordinate 264,350,521 downwards.
TGGATTAAATACACTGAGAAGATTCTTTAGCTGTATTACAAAGCATTCTAAATATGTGATATGAATTGTGTTTCTCAACTTTTGTTGACCGGTTATTTTATTTTATGAATTAATTGCTTATTTTGGCTTTCATATGGGGAGAGCAGTTTATAACCAATAACTTTCTTACAAACACTGACGATGAAAAAGCACTCACTGGAGTCCTTGTCTGAGGTGCTACCAATTACATAAGGATTAATCTTTCAGTGGCCATAGACACTATCTGATTTTTGTGGTTTTGTGGCTTTCTTATCAAGTTGAAATGATTAATTTTAATCCCTGCCCTGAAAACAAAACACTAGACATTTACAGTCCAAAGCCTCTAAGGTAAAACAACTTTGTATGTGGCATTTAAGATTTTCCAAAGAGGTTCTAACACTTCCTATTTAGTTTGGCGAGATACCTCCACTGTTAAAGTGATAGCCAACAATGTTGAAAATCTGAGTTCAATTCCTATACTTGATACCGTGGGAGGAAAGAATTACCTAGGCATTCAACACTGCACATAGACTTACATAGCACCCCCATGCGCTCACACACACACACACACACACACACACACACACACACACACACACACACAAACAGAAGTTAGGTAAATAAGTAATTTAATTTTTATTTCTTTGTGTGAATGTCTGTTTTGTTTGCCTGTATGTCTTTACCACATATAAGCAGTGCCTTCACAGGCCAGAAAAGAATAGTATAGACTCTCAAACCAGAGTTACAGTTATTGTCATGTGGGTGTTGGGAATGAATCTAGCTCCTGTGAAATAGCTGTCAGTGATCTTATCTCTGAGCTATATCTCCAGTCCCTAAAGTTAATACCGTCTCAATGTCCCATTCCAGACTTTGAGACTGCATAGTAATGACACCGTGCTTGTTTTATCTATGTTTGTGATAATGCAGATAATCCAGAAAGAACATGAAAATAGTAGGATTGAAAGCTGAATAGCCTTTTGTGTTTTTTAAAACATCATTAACTCAGTGAGTTTAAGAAGTCATACTATCTCAGGACTTCGAGGCTTTTTAATTTTTTGAAAAATCACTTTAATTAGGATTTTCTAGGTATAATCAAAACAATCAGATAAACTTATAAAATCTGCCATGGTCAAAATTCAACAGACCAAATGAGATCTGGGAAAGATGAGGTGGCACCTAATTATTTCTGGTAAAAGTGTTACTGGCATGGAAATCAGTGGCCTGGTTCCTGAAAAATATGAAAATCAATCTATCTTAGGATGAAACTATATAATCCTTGAGTGTATAACTAGAGGGTTCTACATCTTACCACAAAGTTACTTGTTTATACATCTTCAATGTTTTTGTTTGCCCTCAACTTTGTTTTTCATGATTGAGAGAAAAAGAGAGAAAGAAATAGAGAGACAGGACATGAATTTGGGAGGGTAGGAAAAAGAGAAGGAAGGATCTTCAAGTTTGTTGGGAAAAGGGGAAGAATATGGTCAAAATATATTGCAGGTTGAGAATTTATTATGTTTGTGGATTCTGCCATAGAGAGCAAGTGGAAAGTTGTGAGAAAGGAAAGGGAAGAGGGAATTTGTGTAATTATAAACAGAAACCCTAAAATAAGAGTAATTACAATATGTATCATATGTATAATATTTGAATAAAATGCCATGACAAATAACAAAGACAAAATGACTGGTATAAGGAAAATATTAGTATAAAGCAGAAGATTTTTACAAAATATGCATACTTAGAAGAAAAAATATTATATACTTATGTGTGCTGCTTTGCAGGCATGCATGTGTGCATATAAGTGTGTGTGTGTGTGTGTGTGTGTGTGTGTGTGTGTGTGTGTGTAGAAGACACAAGAACTCTGTGATCACAAATAACAATAGGAAAACCAGAAAATGTTAAACTTGCTGTCTTTCCTTTTCAATGAACTGAATTTATACCTGCTTCTACCCAGAAAGCCAGCACTACAAGTTAATAAACTGGTGATCTTTATTATCTGTAGGCCAGGCTTCAACAAATCCCGAGGACTATTATGAATATCCCAGACTCCTGACCATTGTTTCTGAGTGAGTAGAATGGTTCTGTGTACTTGGCCAACCTTCTATTGTTATGCTTATCCCAGACGCTGCCTCCCTAGACCCTTATCCTGAGCAGTTTCTCAGTCAACAGAACCAATTCTTAAGGAAGAAGTCACAGGTACTTGCAAAAGGCATGTACTTTGCAAAGAAGTTTCAATATAGTCATGCCTTTTGTGATAACTAATGAAGAAGTCTTTTCTCAAAGCTGTACTGTACTTAAATGGGTCAATAATAAATAGCTCAGGGTAAGAGGTTTTAATCAACACTAGCCAACTAAGCCATTGAACCAGATTTCCTTCTGCGCCATGTGGATCCTTAGTCTGGCAGCAGTAGCATTTTCAGGGACCCTCCCACACACATTGTATGCATCTGTGTGTGTGTGTGTGTATGTGTGTGTGTGTGTGTTTATAACAAAATGCAAGGCCACATTTCTTTATACATTAATTAGTTAAGAGAGCAAGCATGATTGGGATAAAAATATGTTCTTTTCCCTATTAATTTTCATGTCTACTTGACACAAGCTAAGATCATCTGTGAAGAGGGCACCTCAGCTGAGAAAACCCCTCCAACATATTGTCCTGCAGACAGACTTCAATGAAAATTGATGTAGGAGATAGGACCCTGGTAGACTGTGCATTGCCAACCCTTTGTGTGTAGTTCTGGCCTATTTCAGGAAGCAAAAGTAGCAAGTAAAAAGGACCAAGCCAAGCAGCATAACTTAACAGCCTCTGCTTTTAGTTCCAGCCTCCAGATTCCTGTCTCAGCATCCCCTGGTGAAAGAGTGTAACTTGCTCACCAAATAAACCCATTCCATTCCAAGTTGCTTTCAGTCATGGTGCTTATTACACCAATAGAAACCTAACAAGTACACTCCTGCTTAGGGCAGAGGCACATTTCCAGGAGTTGACAGAGAAGACTGGAGACACTTTTTTTTCCAGTGATGATATTGTTAAAACTTGTGCCACATCATTTTGTATTGAACAACAGCACATGAAACTTGGTTCTCTAAATTTATCACAAAAAGTCAACCCTACCACCCAGATATTCTTTTTTCGTTATGAGACCTTAGAATATGACAATATATTGCTCATACTATTGAATTATGACTTAAGTTCTATACTCAGGATTATTGAGACTGGCAGTGAGAGAAACAATTCTACAGTGGAGCTTGTAGGCTGAGCTTATGTTTTCCTGTAGCACCTCCTTGACAGTAAACCTAAGATCTTGACTTTTACTGCAAGAAAATAATTTTAGCATGAGTCAGTATGAAGCAAAATTGTGTTTTTTAATTAAAGGAATGATAAAGACATAATAAGTAATTTAGAATTAATCATAAGTGTTTACAGAAACATGCCTACAAATACCACCAGGATACATGTGGAGTGTGATTTTTGTGAAGTTTGAATTCATGTCACACATATAATGTAACTTGATTTAAAGAGTAAGCAATGAACAAAAATGAACTTTAAAAATTCAATTAAAAAATGTGAGTTGATTTCTTTTTCTGTTCCTTAAGGGATTTCCTTTTAAATCTGAAAATGTTGTCTGTGGTTTGTTGTCCAAGTTTATGGATGAGAGATGGTTGCTACTGTATTTAGGATAAAAGGTCTTGTTTATTTGGCTATGAGCTCTCCTGCCCAACATGCTGTCGATTCTACTTGAGAAAATGAACAGAAAAGGATGTATTAAAACATGTTTGCAATTATTTTTAGATGTTCCAGTAAGAAGCCTAAGGCTGAACACCTTTCATTATGTCACTATGATGATGTTAGAACCTCATTGACTATAAATACCATTAAAACTGACATTGTTCTTTAACTTCTTAGAGCTTCAGTCCTCTGACAGTATACTAGCAAACAAAAGAGTGAAATCATTTCTATGCTTCATTCCTCTAAATCATTTCCATCCCTTGTTCTTCTCAGCTCAACATTGTATTCTCCAGGATTTAATATCTCAGTGGGCAAAGGGCACCATTCATCAGTAGGATATTGAAAGTAGAAAAAAATGCAATCAATAAATGATAATTTACTCCTGTCATTTCCAGTTTTTGAAGATTTGGGTAATTTACAGGCTGGTGTACAGTGCATTGTGATAAAACAGTGGATAATGACACTAATTGTTATGTGTGGAAGGCAAAAGGGATTTACCGCTTACATGGGGAATGAAAATCAAACTACATAATGAGTTTCCGCCCAGAGTTCATAGTCACTTGTTTTCTTCATGAAGAATTCAAACTGGTCTCCTACACGGGGAAAATCAAATTTCCACTGTTTTCATTTCTCATAATTAAAATGTTCAAATACACATATTTAAAAATGGTAAAACGTGGAAGGATACCAAGTCACAGTGGGAACTGTATCTCTTTCCTACAGCCTTTGCTTTGGCAGCCAATCAGCATAAATTAACTAACCTGTTCTCAGGGAAATTACAACAGCAGTAGGCAATAAAACTTGCTTGATGCACACAAATGTATATGACAGTGGTGGTGAAATTAGTGAATCTTAGTGAGTTAACAGGCCCTTTTTTGACATTGTCAAAACATTAACTGATACATAACTTTCTTTAGTTAAGTTTGGTTCCGTTCATTTAAGATTTTCAACATGTAATTTAATATTTTGAATAAGCTGTTTGGATAAAAAGCTACATATTCTATGATTTCAAGGAATAATAAATGTGTTTACTTTGCTAACTGGTTGTGTTAATTTTGTTTTCTTAGGTCAAAGAACCTGAAGGACAATACATGTAGTTTTCACATTACTGTAGATTCAGGCCATCATTGTCAGGAAGGGAGGCATAGAAGCAGGAGCCTGAGGCAGCTGGTCACACAGAAATGAGAAAGCAGAGAGCAGACAGGGAGCATAGCTGGAGAAAATTCATAGCCTGCCCTCAATTGTGAAGTTCTACAACTTTCCAAAATAGCGACAAAATATTAAAAAACATGAGCCTACTGGGGCATTTCACATTCAAACTGCAGCAGTAATATTTAGCATTTTCATCACTAATCTAAATGGTAATGTGAAATTTGGTTCAGGATGAAGTATTCCCTTCAATAATCATAAAATTTTGAGATTAGTTCCCATTGTGTGTTTAGTCATTTGGTGTTTGGGTGGAAATTTAAAATTTGTGTGTTGAAATATTTACCCCAGGTAGAACATGATGGTATTTTTTGTTTGTTTGTTTTGTTTCTTCGAGACAGGGTTTCTCTGAGGCTTTGGAGGCTGTCCTGGAACTAGCTCGTGAAGACCAGGTTGGTCTCGAACTCACAGAGGTCTGCCTGCCTCTGCCTCCTGAGTGCTGGCATTAAAGGCCTGTGCCACCACCGCCCATGCTTGCGTGGTGCTATAAAGACAGAGTCTTTATGAATGCACTCAAGCTCAGGTTTTTAAGGCACTGCAGTCAGTGTGATGCTGCCCTTGTAAAGTAGATGTAAGTTCAGGTTGTCACAAGGAACCCACTGTCAGGTACATGACCCTGCATTGGATCCCCAACACACAAAGAAAGGGAAAAAGACAGACGAGGGGAAGGGGAAGGGAGAGGCATGGAGGAAAACAAGAGCAGGAAAGGGGCCCAAAGTGCTGTATTACGCAAATCCTTCTTTTGCAGAACTCTAAAGAAAGGAGCACCACTTGCTCCTCCTCAGGGTCTCCGAGTCCCGCCTCCAGGGTGTGAGGCAATGGCGTCCTGCTATGTGCTGACAAGCACACAGCTCCATAGGACTTTGCAAGAAGCAGAAACACGAGGAAACTAAAACATACAGATTTCTAAGCAAGAATCCTCTGGAGATAAAAGTCACAAGCTCGAAGGATGTAATGAGTTTGCATCCAGCATATTTTTTATTTACAAAAAGAGATTCAATACCATCACTATTTTCATGAAAATGGCCCAACTTTCTGATCTCCAAACTAAAATACGTAAAAAAATAAAAAAAGAAATCAGGTTTTTAGCTGAATGGCTGAGATTTCTCAAAGCTGTGTTTGCAAACTTTCATTCTGGTGTCATCACACATTTATGTTCATACAGGTATCACAACCCAGCTTTATTTCTTCAATCATATTGCATGTTAAGAAGGATTTAGCTAATGTCTCAGGACACTTTTTAGATACATATAAAACTTAGATACATTAAATTATTGTGCAATTTTGTGGCTGTTATTTTCTACTGTAATTCATTCTTCCCCATAAAACCACAAAAAGCTTCCTGTTCATCAGATAATGTTAATGAAAAGGTATGGTATTGTAATGATAAGTCTTTACTCCATCCACCCCAGCCCCGCCACCATGTGAGGGCTTTCCGCCAAGCCGCCCAAGTTCTGCGCTCTGCCACATTAACATCCAAAGTAACACAGAGAGACTTATAATAGGTACAATGCTGCTTGGCCGAAGACTAGGATTTCTCATCTGCTAGCTCAGTCTTAATTATCAACCATAATCATAAGACTTATCTTATGGAGGACACCGACGGAATGCATTCTGTTTTCCTGACTCCAGAGCAGAGAGCAGGAACAAGAGAAAGAGAACGACTTTCTTCTTGTCCTTGCTTATGTATGAGTCTGCCTGCTATGCCACTTCCTGCCTGGATAACAAGACTTCCTTTTATTACATTTCTCAGGATCCTCCTTGACTCCTAGACCTGCCTAACTTGCTTCTTCATTGGCCAACAGTACCGTATTAACAACCAATAAGATAAATATATACACAGCAGGACATTCCCCATAGGGCATAAAGAAAAAGAACAGGACTGTTGCAATACAATTTTTTTTGTTGTTGTTTTTCGAGTTAGTCAAATGTGTATTTAACCAGTTTAAGTTATTTAAGTGTATTTAAGTGTATTTAACCAATTTAAGACCTTGCCTCCTTGAGCTGAACCTTCGGGTAGGCCGGCAGCGAAACGGATCAGAAGGTAGCAGTCTTATGGCTCACTTGTAGAGCTGTAACATTCATATGGTGATTTCCTAACGCTTAGAATCTCCGAATTAGGAGGTGGGGGCTTCAGAGAGACAGTTACAGTTATCTGCATTCATAAAGGCAGAACACAGGTCCCAGAGGACTTCTTCTGAAAGGAAAGGGTCCTTAAAGAAGGTTGGCCTCATCAGAGCACAGGTGTAAGCTACCTGTTTACAAACCAGGAAGAGAGAGTGCTGGCTTCAGAGACTCCCTGGTGGCATTCTTACACTTGGCCTCTGAGCCTCCAGAAATATGCAAAAAATAATATTTTATTGTTTGCAATACCCAAATTTGATATTTTGTTGTTGGAGCCCAAGTAAACCTAGACAGTTAATGTTGGTTCACCTGACATGTTTGCAATTCTTGTGAACGCTGAAGTTTTTTTAATCTACACCACAGACTACCCAGGACCTGGCTCTCTGTTTCTTTACAACTCTTTGTCAATATATTACACCCTCTTTTACTGACCTGAGGGAAGGAATACAATTTAATGTTCTTCTTTATAAGAGTTGGTATGATCATGGTGTCTGTCTCTTCACAGCAATAGAAACTATAACTAAGACAAATCTTAGCCTGTATATCATTACTTGCATGCTTGCTTTCAGGGCTCACCACCATTGGTATTGGCTAACCGCTATTTCTCCATCTCTAAGTGCTTCTTAGTTGCAAGTAGGGTTTTATTTGTTTTAAATGTCTGTTAACTTATTTCCTGTTTTTTAAAAAAATAATATTCTTATTTTGTAAATGTCCCAACTACAGTTTCCCCTCTCTCCACTCCTGTCAGTCAGTCCTTCACCTCCACCTCTTTCAACCCAAGATTTTTGCTCACATTTGCCTTCAGAAAAAAGCAGCCGTCCTTGGTACATCAACCAAACATGGTATGACTTTACAGTAAGACTAGGCACATCTGATGGGGAAAGTCCTTCTGTGTGTGTTTTAATTATTGGTTGTTGAATAAAGCACTGTTGGCCAATAGGGGAGCAAGATAGGTGGAACTATAGTCAAGGAGGATTCTGGGGAATGTGGTAAAAAGAAATCTTGTGATCCAGGCAGGAAGTAACATAGCAGGCAGACTCAGAAAATAAGCAGGAAATAAGTAGGAAATCGCTCTCTTCCTCTTCCTCCTCCTCTCTTCTCTGGAGTTGCCATGTGATCACCAGGAAGACAGGATGCACATGTCTGGAGTCCTTGATAAGTCCTTATAAAGTATATAGATTAATATTTATGGTTGATGATTAAGACTGAGGTAGCAGATAAGAAATCCTAGTGATTGTCCAGGAGCATATTAATCGCTGTGTGGTTTTTGGGGCCCTAACATGGCAGGCGGAACTTGGGTGGCTGGCAGAAAGAGTTATTGTTACACACATCCTCACATTCTGTCCCACATGTAGTTTTTTGAGTACAGTTAAGGCCTCCTGGCTTTACTCCCATCTGGTTCAGTACATGCTTGTACTATCATCTAAGTAAGATTATCAGTGTGGCTTCTTATAATTCCAGGAAACACAAACTCACATCAAAATCTTTGTTCCTCTGCCCTATACAATCTCTCTGACCATGTTTCAGCAAGAATCCCTGAGGCTTTGGTGTGGGGGTTGTATTGTTGACGTACCTTGGAAATGGGATCCACAACTCTGTATTTTGATTGTCATTTATAACAACAGTATCTATCTTCTGCAATGATAAGTTTTCTTGATGAAGGACTACACTTGTCTCTGGGTTTAAATATTTATTTAATTTTGCACATTTAGTAAAGTGACAATTGTAGCCTCTTCTCCAATATCTGTGATTCCAAAAGCCTTCTTGTTGACTAGATTTTTAAATTGTATTTAGAGAGGCATTGGTGCTGCTGCCTCATCCTTGGGGTTATTGTAACATCTGCCATTGCTGTTTCTAGTCTTTTTCACTCTATTTCAGTTTTACTCATTTCCCATTTGAAAGTGTCTCCTATGGTCTCCATCATTCCAATGTATTTTCAGGATCATCTTGCTAAATGGCACTTCTAAACATTCTCCTGTGCAGCGAATATCTTCAAAATTTAATTCTGTAGCTACAGGGTTAAGTCTAACAGTGTACATGAGTTTTTCAAAAGTCACTTTCAAGTTGATGCCACAAGTAGATATGTCAGTATTTCTCAAACACAGAGTCCCACTCAAAACTAAATGAGAAAGATTTCTATTGATTGAAACTCTCATAACATATCTGGACATTTTTTCTAGTCAAAGTACAGTCTGATTTTTCCCCTTAAGGTCTCTTTTGATCATATTGTATTGAATTATTTTGAATTGTTGTGTGGTTCTCTTTTTGACTGCTAGCTTCATATATTTCTCATTAATCTCTTTGCATATTCTTACCAGCAAGGCACTCACATACTCTACTCAGGAGATGTTTTCTTTCATTCTTATTTTTTCATATGGTAACCAATTAGACTATACTTACATTTTATAGTCCCAAATCTTGTCCTCAGACACATGCATAACATAACATGTAAGAGTGTAAAGTTGAAGTTAAGGTGTTCTATTAACGAAACTTTGTGTTCTATCATATCATGCTTTTTCCCAGCCACAATTTTTTTCTGTATGCTCTGTAATATTGAGACTACAATTCACTTCTTGAATTCTTTTATTTCTAATATCATGTTTGCTATCATCCATGCTACTTCTAAAAGGAAAAAATGGCTTAAATCTACATAACTTATTACAGAATTTGTGTATTGATTGTCAGATAAACAAATATGCTCTTAGAGGGATCTAGAGAAAGCCATTGCGCTTATCTATAAATATTTGAATTCTAATATACATCTCACAAATTTTCTGGTGAAATTATATGATAGGTTTAGATGGAAATAGAGCTCAAAATACAAATTAAATTATATATACAGTGACAGGTTTTGCAATAAATATCTATTCAATCATAGATAGTTTACATGAAGGAATCCACTAGGAACACAAAATTTTTTGATTATTTACATATTTACTGATGATCTTTGGTAAACATATTAACTACCCCTTTAGGCAGATACCTATATATCAAGAAAAACACAGTATTCAATGTTTTTTTCCCTCAACATTTGTAGTTTTGAACTTATTCATTCAATTACATCAATGTTGAAATCAAGTGTGCAATGAAGCAATGCCTCATACTGTTTACACTAGAGATTTGCATTCTAATAAAAGCATATCATTCATAATTAGAGTCTCTCATATATATTAGGAATTGTCAGAAACAACTTTTTTCTGTAAAATATACCATGTGCTTATATTGAAAATTAATTTATTATATCTTAACTTGTTTTACTAACATAGATTGAAAGGTTGATTTATTTGTTAATGTTCATAATGAACAGCAAACAGTCTTTGTGCTGAGGACGTTGCTGCTCCATCAGGGGAATGTGAATACTGTCTGCTACTCAGGAAAGTTTATTTTTGAATATTATCTTTTCTTCAATTAATTGGTAAACTTCACTGTTAAAATCAAATAGAACTACACCTCTACTTATAGAAATGATCTAAACTTTCAGTTGATGCAAATTTAAGAATATAATAGTGCTTTTCTTAGTATTGTAATTGTCAACTTGATACAATCTAGGGTCACTTGAGTCACATGGGTAGATGGAACCTCAACTTAACAATTGTATGTATTGGATTGTCCTGTAGCCATCATTGTAAGAGAGTATCTTGATGGATGTTTAACATGGGAAGGCCTAACCTACTACAGGCAGCATGATTCCTAGGCAATTGGACTTGAACTACATTAAAAAGTTGGCTGAGAAACTGCAGAGAATGAGCTAGTAAGCAATATCACAGTTTTCTTTTCAGTTCTTGTCTTGAGTTCCTGCCTTGTTTTTGCTCACTGATAGATGGTTAGCCAAGAAGTATAGGCTGAAATAATCACTTTCGACCCATGAATTTCCTTTGGTCATAGATTTTCAACACAGTGCTGGTAGTCAAGCAAGCTAACACATTGCTACCTATTAAGTATCTGTGATAAGCAATTAGCATATTTAGATTGTTATACATTTATTCCTTATGCTACACTAAAGCTTTATTTTTATTTTCAAGACAGTAAACACGCAGCTGTGTTCCTAAAGTGTGCAGCCCATAGAATTGTGAAACAGAGCTGTTTCTCTGGGAGTGTCCCAGATGGGCAGTCACTGTTAGAGTAAAAACTGTCATTTCTCTCAGACTCATTCATTATTTGCTTTTGTGCTAAATTTCATAGATAATCTTGTATTTTATTATCAATAAAATACAAGGGAATAAACCTTCATTTGAAATATGTGTTAAGTGTGACTGTGTGATGTGATATAGACTCCCCTTCTCTGCTTAATCCTTCAACTAAAACATCCTATTCAAATTCAAAATTGTTTGAAAAGTTAGAGTTAAGGCTCTCTAAATGACAGAGGAATTCTTCAAACATTTTCCTTTTCTCTAACTTTATATCACACCATAACTCTAACAAATAGTTGGCTATATCTGTGTTTCAACTGATGTTAGATTGTTATCTTATCTGTGACATGATTTGTGTAGGAAGTTATTCATTGTTGGCATCTGTTTCTTTTCTAGTGTTTTACTTTGAACACCAATGAAAAGAATGTAGTTTCAATTTCCTCCCAGGAAATAAAACTCATTCTATTCTTTTTCAAGCTTTAGAAGCTTGGGAACATTAATCTTCGCTATTCACATCAGCTTACCTGAATGGCCTTCAAAAGAACTATTTATATAAACGTATAAACCATTTATCTAATATATACTTATAGCCTGGGGCCACACATATTATCCAAGCCTATTATCTTCTTAAAACAAATTTTATACTTTATAGGAAAGGATTTTCAATTACCATTTAATAGTTTTGTTGTAATTACACACACACACACACACACACACACACACACACACACACACACACACACATCATAAGCAGTTTGTATGTGTCTTAGTTAGGGTTTCTATTGCTGTGATAAAGACCAGGATACAAAGGAACTAATGAAGTAAAGAGTTTACTTTATATCATTATCTTAGGTAACAGTCTGTCATTTTGAAAAGTCAGGGCCAGAATCTAGAGTCAGAGTCTGAAACAAAGCCCACAGTAGACTGCTTACAGGCTTGCTCTTGATGGCTTGCTTATTTTGCTATTTTATAAATAACATTACCACCTAGGCACATTGTTCTTGACTGTAGCACATCAACCATTAATTAAGAAAGTGCCTTGCTTACTAACTTGCCTAGTCTAATGATAGTATTTTCTCAATTAAGTATTGAAATTAGAGGAATGAATCTGTACAATTAATTGGCCTTCTCTAAAGTCTTACCATGAAATTATTGTCTGAAGACAGAGATCACAGAAATAAGGTTGATGTCATACTTTCAAAACTCCCTGAATCTAGGTTTAATATATACATCAGAAGAGCTGGCATCACTTGCCAAACCTGAACATGATTCCAAACACTCGAGTCCATTGAATTTCATACCTGAGTCATGAATAGAAACAGCACAGTCAAGAACTGGATGGACAGTGGGCTTTTAGAGAGAAGAGATAGATCAAGACCCTTGCAACAGAGTACTGAAGCCACTCATGGTGAGCAGGACCCCAGGCAGCCCCCTGATGCAAGGCTTTGGAACACTAGCTTCTCCACTACAGACACAGAAATGTCTGCCTTTGTCTGGAACAGAGAAAGCTAAGGGCATGCCTGAGGGCCACTGATTTACAACCTAAGCAATACAAAGGAGCAAACAAGGAGCTTGAAGCAAGATAAAAAATTCCCACAGGGGGTGATATGCTTGTTAAGGGCCAGGGAGAAACTTTCATTCCTGATAATGTGTCTCAAGCCCAAATTTGATTCTTATGGTCAAGTATAGACTAAAAGATTTCTAGCACATTCCTTTACCTGAGCACACTTCTGCTTCCCGTGAGGAGTTTACCCTTTAAAGACGCCTGCAGAATTCTCAAGCCTGTCTTGGAGAGGGATGGTTTGAGAAAGTCAGTGATAAAATGGGGTTTGTGGTGTGCACCATTGTCTTTCATGTGGAAAAAGAGGAAGCTGATTGTGTTCTTTTAGTTTTTTGAGGGGGGAGTGTTATTCCTCATACAGAAAAAACAGCTCAATTTCTCTGTCAATTAAAGTAATCAGAATCAAAAGACAAATTTGCAAAAGGTCCCTTGCTTTACACACTTCTTATCATCATAAAGACCTCCCTTTGTTGACTTAATTAAAATATCCTGCATGTGTCACTCAATAACAAGCTTCCTAATAATATTCTTTCCATAGACACTATGAGTCCCATTAAGGTGACCAGATTTGGTGGCAAGGATCTCTATCCACTGAGCCATCTCAGAAGCCCCTAGGTGATTCATTTTAAATGATGGTCATTCCTCATTCCAACAATCTCATACCTTCATATATATTATTATTATTTATTATACAGAGCAAAGATATGAATATAAAAGAGCACCTCACCCGCACCAGCTTCTATCAAACTCATTCCAGTTCCCACGCACTCATTCTACTTCATTCAGGTGGCCTTGGAACATGGGAAGCTATATTCTTAAATGTACTTCTTGGGACATCAATAAAAATTAATTCTGCAATATATGAAAATATCTTCCTGTACTCAGAATTAAGAACAAAACACCCCATTCTATATGTGTTGGTAAGGGTTACAAGCCTAAGGAAAACTAAGTATATAATGTCCTGGGGAGAAAAAAAGATGCTATTTTACCTACTCTGTGAGTTGAAGAAGTAAAATACCCAAAGTCCTGATTTTTCTGCCAGCCTTTGTTCATAGCTTTGAGTTTAGGAGTAGTTATTTTCTTTTATTCAATGGTTTTCCTGCACCTGCACTGTTTTACCTAACCCATCCACTGATCAAAATTCCCCCATAAATGTTTAATTTAACCAACCAGATTCATATTGGCTTTGGGTAATTTACATAAGTAAGCTGACCAGTTCCTCAGATGTAAAAGACCCCCTCCAAAGCAATACTTGGCAATTCACTTTCAAGAGCCCTTTCTGCTTTGGGAGCGATGTTCTTACTCATTGAGTCTTTGCTTTCAGTTATTCTGCCATTATTCATCAGTTTTGTCATGGAGAAACAGTGAATTCAGGTCTAAACCAAGACAACATTACACTAATTCCATAATAGTATTTCCCATTTTAATTGATTTCAATTTTATTCAGTCCTTCTTGGAAAAAAAAAAAGAAGCCCTAACAGTTGTGGAATAACACTGTAAGAATGAGTGTAAACACCCATGGTTTTCAGGACAATTAAGATATCTAGCAATTTGTTCCCAGTCAAGAGGAAACAATTATCCTGTTAGAAACAAGATTGCCCAACCTGTTAGCACTATATAAAAGATACATTCTCTTCAGTGCAACATTGGTGTGTATCTTTGTGTGTGTGTGTGTGTGTGTGTGTGTGTGTGTGTGTGTGTGTGTGTGTGTGATAGTTAAGATAAACTGTAAAATGTTATTAAATATATACCCACCCTCCATGTTTTTGTAAACAAATGCTGCATTGTGCAAGGCATGTTTCCTAACTTTCCACACTATAATGTGAATTCCAAGTGTTTATTCAGCATTGAAACAAATCCATCAGTGTTCATGAGTAAGTAATTATAACCCAAGTTTTGGAAACAGTAAAATGATTTGAAGCTTAGAATTCACACTATAAGGAAAGAGAAACACAGATCTTACTTGCTAATTGTCTTCATTATTTTAAAAAATGGACTTTTTTCTTCATATATCATGATTGTGGTTTCCCTTCCCTCTGCTTCTCCCACTTCCTTTCCTTTCCCCTCCCGTCTGGGTTCACTCCCTTTCTGTTCCTTATCAAGGAAAAAGAAAACAGGAGTCTAACAGATAATAATAAAGTAAAACATAATAAAATGTATAATAAAATTAAAAACAAGTATCAGAATTGGAAAAAATTAAATAAAGAGCTCAAGAGAAGACTCAAGAATGAGAAATACCATTCATTCCCAAACTGGGGTATTCCACAAAATATTAACCTGCATGCCATAACGTATATGCAGAGGAACTTATGCAGCCTCATGCCGGCACCGTGCATGCTGCTCCAGTCTAGGGGAGTTCATATGTCTTTGCTCACATGGATTTAGAGAACCTTGTTTTCTTGGTGTCCTCCCTCCCCTCGGGGTTTTACACTCTGGGTCTCCATTTCCTCAGGGTTCCCTGAACACTGCAGGGAGGAGGAATTTGGAGACATCTCTTTTAGGACTGGTCTCACTCTCTGCATATTATCTGGATGTGGTTCTTGGTATTTGTTCCCATCTGCTGCAGAAGGAAGCTTCGTTGATGATGGCTGGGCAAGGCCTTGATCTATGGATGTAGCAGAATGTCATTAAGAGTCAGTTGATTGCTACACATTTTAAAATAATAGTTCTATTTTGTTTTATCATAGTTTCCTGCAGTATCTATTCTCAGGTTCTTGGCTTACCTAAGCAGTGTCAGTGTGGCTTCCATGTCATGGAATGGATTTGATGTCAAAAGAGATATTGTTGGTTATTCCAAAAGATTTTGTGCCATGGTTTGTTAGTGCATAGTCTAGGTAGTGCATCATTGTAGATAAAAGGGTTTTTGGCTCTCTTGGTGTTTATTTTTCTCCTTGGGTAGTTTGCAGAGAACCTTCCTGTACCAAAGAGAACTGAGGAGTGAAGTTTATATGTAAGCAGAAAGTCCATTTCTCCACATTTAATGAGTTGTATAGGTGTTATTTTCAGTAATGGAGATTTGCTCTCTGTTTGCATAGAGACTGGTGTTTTTAGGAGATTGATTCCCTTAGGACTCCTTCGGCCAACAACTCAATTAGGTGTGACCCAGTACTGATACAAGAATTTTTGGTGACAAGATCAAGCTAGGGGGCACTCTCCTAATTACTTGGTGATTTCATTTAGACTTCTATGAGGTCTGTATATTTTACGAAGCTCCTGTCTTTGTGTTTGATATATATAGTTGTTAAGAATTGCAATGTCTTCTTGGGGATATTTTTCTTTGATAAATATATAGTATCCTTTCCTATCTCTTCTGGTTAATTTTAGTTCAAGGTCTATTTTGTCATACACAACAACAGCTTTATCCAATTGCTTCTTAGGTACATTTGATTGGAGTAACTTTTTCTACCCTTTATCTTGAGTTGATGTCTACCTTTGATCTGAAGGTGTGATTCTTGGATGAGGCAGAAGGATGGATCTTGCTTTTCATCCATTCTGTTACTCTATTTTTCTGTTATGGAGTTGAGACCATTGATGTTGAGCAATATCAGTAAGGAGTGTTTGTTGATTCTTGTTATTTTCTTGTGGAGGATAATGACTGCCTTACACTCTTGTTTTACTCATTTGGTATTATTTATTCCTTTGTATTTTTTATTGTAGTCAACCACTTAAATTGGAGGTTTCCTCCTTTACCTTCTGGAGGGATAGATTTATAGATAGATATAGGTTTTATTTTGTTTTATCACAGAATGTCTTACTTTCTTTGTCTATGGGGATTGAAATTTTGCTGAGTATAGAAGTCTGGGCAGGCATCTGTGGTATCTTAAAGCCTGCCACATATCTGACCAGACCCTTCTGACTTTGAGAGTATCCATTTAGAAACCCCTTGTTATTCTAAAAGGTCTGCCTTTATATGATATTTCTTTTTCCTTTGCAGATTTTTGTGGAAGGAAGTTTATGAACCACCTTTTCCCACAGCCATTTAGTACCAAATAAACACAAAGAGGCTTATATTAATTATAAACTGGTTGGCCAATGGCTCAGGCTTCTTATAGGCTAGCTGTCTCTTAGTTATTAACCCATTTCTATTGATCTGTATATCTCCACGCGGTCTTGACTTACTGGTAATGTCTGGGACTCTTGCTTCCTCAGTAGCTACATGGCGTCTCTTTAACTCCACCTACTACCTTTCCCTATCCCTGTTTCGATTTTCTGCTGGGGTAAATCCTGCCTGTCCATTGGCCAAAATAGCTTTATTCATCAACCAATAAGAGAAACATATTCACTGAATACAGTAGGACATTCCCCCTTGGATTTTAATCATCTTTCTTTGCTCCATATATTTAGTGTTTTGATTATTATGTGCAGAGTGTAATTACATTTCTGGTCCATTCCTTTTGGTTTTCTTTATGCTTCTTGTACTTTTATAGGCATCTCCTTTAGGTTAGGTAAATTTTCCTTTCTGGTTTTATTGACCATACTTTCTGTGCCTTTCACCTGGGTTTGTTTTTCTTCCTTTCTTCCTCTTATTATTAGATATTGATTTTTCAGAGTGTCCCAGATATGCTGTATGTTTTGTGCAGGAATATTTTAGATTTAATGTTTTCGCTGACTGGGGTATCCATTTCTTCTATTGTATCTTTAATATCATAGATTCTTTCTTACATTTCTTGTATTCCCTTGGTGAGGTTTGCTTTTGGGGTTCCTGTTCAAGTTCCTACATTTTTCACTTTCAAATTTTCCTCACTTTGATATTTCTTTATCAATTATATTTCTTCTTTATTGTCTTGTATTATTTTATTAATTTCATTTTATTGTTTGTGTTTTCATAGATTTCTCTGAGGTGTTTAATCATTTCCTCTATAAGAACATCTATCATAATCATAAAGGCTTTTTAAAGTCTTTCTTTTTCTTGTGTTTCAGCTATACTGAAGGACTTGAGGTCGGCTATTATCTATACTTCTGGCATTGGGCATATTTTAAATTCTGGGTGCTAATATCTGGTCTCATCATTGATGAGTGGATGTTTTATTCCTTTATTTCTGTTGCCCTTTTTGTTTTGTAGGACAGTATAACAACTGTGTATTGCTAGATAGGGACTTCTGTGGATAGATGTAGTCACTGGGGTTTCCAAATAAATGTATTTCTGCTTATTGGGAGATGACTCTGGGGTTTCCCAAATAAATGTATTTCTGCTTATTGGGAGATGACTCTTAGGAAGGGGGATGCACTAGAAGCAGAGATGAGTAGCTCTTACTGAAGGGAAGAAAGCAGGGTGTCCCATGGGGATCTGTTAAGTTAGTTCCTTGGGAATAGCGGCAGAGTGGTAGGAGTGTTGACAGAAAGTTTGCCACAGCACTGGTGATTAGACTGGAGAATTGGATTTGAAGGACCAGAGGGAGATAGGCAGAACTATAGTTAACCTACCTACTTTCCTGGCTGGGGTGGCCCATAGGTTCCCAGGGATTGCATGCTGGAGTTCTGGGCTGGGATAAAACACTAATTTGATAGAGGAAGTTAGCCAGGCAAGATCTTTGTGATCCACTGTAGACATGGAAGGGTAGAAAAGGATATCTCAGTAGGTATTCTAAGGATGAGAATGGAGCGGAGGGGGAACAGATCAAGATCTACAGTTAGCTTACCTGTCTCTCTTGTCAGAGTGGCTTGTGGGTTCCCAGAGAGTTTTAGTTCTAAACAGATGTCTAAAAATTGCCCTGGACTGACATTCATTTATACTAAGGCTGTTCATTTAAATATGTCCAATTTTCTGAATACCAGAAAAACATTCTGCCAATGTTTTCATTATGAAAATGTCTTTCCAAGTCAGTAAATGTACTTTTATAGCACTGGTATTTGGTATCCTTAATTTTTTATGCTTTAAGATTGCATTATCTTTGTCCCCACCATGACTGTGATGCTACAATCATCAGTCAAGTGTCTGGTACATCGAAAGACAAGAAAAAGAGGATCAAGATAGATTGGTGTACTCCATTAAACATTTATGATGACATGATTTTTGTTTCTTCTCCATCTCCATGACAAAGATCTGGTGGCCGTTTTTCCTGTAAGGGAAAACTATTTGGTAGGACTAATCTCCCATTAGTGATAAATCAAATCAGAAAATCCCAAGCATGACAGAAAACCCATAACATCCCAAACATGTAAGAGCCCTGACATCCAAGCCAATTTAGACATCATCTCTGATCCCTTACCTACCTGGAGAGTCTGCTTTTTTTTTTTGTATATGTGTTATCACAAGCATCCTGTGCTTTCCATATTAATAAAGTCTTGCTAAGTGTTAGAACCTTGTTCCATGCTTTCATTCTTTAAATTGTCTAAAAATAAGAGAGTCCATTTTGACAAGCTTAAAAAACTCATCATCCTGAGTGTACCAGGCCAACATTCATGTTTTGTAGGCTTACTAACTTCTGCATTCTGCATTTTAAATGTGTTCATATTTTGATTTGTATATTGTTCTTTTCAAGTTGCATCCTCAGGTAACGGGTTATATTTACTTGACATAATTAACTTTGTTCTTTAAACAAGAAAAGCTTAGTTAAAGGAGAAAGTTTGAGTACTGGTATAGCATAGGATTTACTTGCAAAGTGATTTAATTTTCTTTGTATATATTTGAATATCTTGTGTAGGTGTGATTCATGCATCCAGGTGACATTGATGGCCAGAATACCATGTAAGCTACTAAGCTGGAGGCAACAGGTGACTTTGAGGCACTCAGTGTGTGCTAGGAACCTTACTTAGGTCATCTGGATATAAGCAGTCACTCTTATACATTGAGGTATCTCTCTAATCCCTATGGTGGGCATTTTCATCCTTACTTATCAGATATTCCTTGCTGCCATCTGAACTCCAAATCATTATCCAAAATTTTGATGATAATTTCTAGGGTGGACTTTTATTAATTATAGTCCTGTCATATTGTGTGTGTGATTATTTGTTTGAATTTATTTAATCTACTTATCTGAAGAAATTTAAGGATTTTTAAAATATTTAATGCTTTACTGAAACAACTTTAGTCATATACAGGGCTTAAAAATTTTCACAGGAGGTGTTTTAGACCTTTTAGTTAACATGTCATTTAGTATCAGGCATATCTATTCAGTAATTATTGAAATTAAAATATTTTTCTCAGCTTAATAACATAACCTACAGAATTTTTTCTGATTTTTACCATTTTATGATTTCTTCCTGTGTTAGAATTAAATCTCAAATCTAATGTTACATCTATTGCCTATAATCTGTTTATAACAATTTTAATACTCCTCAATATTCTCTTTGACCTTAACAAAATAATCTATATAAAATAATACTATTAAAAGTTTCCTCAATTGAGTTTATAGACTTATGTGTACATTGCCAATCCATGGGACACATTATTCAGAAGGGTACTATGGGGATACTATTTTTTGATTAATGTAGGCCAAGAAGTACATTAATTTTTTGTTTAAGGTGGCAATGTTCATGATATCAAATTGGGATATTTCTCTCAGAACTTAATTTTTGAAGGTGATGAGTTTAGACTATTTATATATAATTTTATTAGAATACTCAACCTCCAAATTTTTCACCCTAAGTCTGTCTCACTAAAGAGATTTCTTCATTTACTTATTAATGCCTTATTTATTTACTTTGTTTTATATTTGTTTAGTTAGTTGGCTATTACTATTTTTAGACAAGGACAAAAAATATTATATAGTTCTTTCTAGCCTGGACCTATCTGTGTGGACCATGATGGTCTCTGACCTCATTGCCTCCATAACAACAAGAACAGTTTTAATAGTATTGTCCCATCACTAAGTAGATCTGAAATTATTTTGAGTTATTCTAGTGATACTTTTTATTATACATGTCTAAAATTAAGCCGTTTTGCAATGAAGAATAGTCATGTACTTTGAGTATATAATGCACACACGAACACATATGTGGAGTCAGACTGAGGTCTCATTAACATGAACTATTATCACTTATTGCTAGAATTTACCACATTTTCTGCATCATTCTGATACCATTCCTAGAATCAATTAGATAACTAAGGGACCCAGATCTTTTCCTTAGAGAACAGTTTGTATCTGGGAATTTTTGAGAACAAAGGTATAGAACATTTTTATTGTTTTATTTGGGGTATGTGTTCAGACAGGGTTTTAGTTACCTACAGTATCTTTCAACTCATTGTGTAGCTGAGTTAGACAGTAGATTTCTGAATTTCTCATCTTTACACATTGCTGTCGTCACAGCCATGATCCACCGTGTCCAGGGGTAAGTATAAGGATCAAAGCCAGTACTTTGTGCACGCAAGGCAGGGACTCTTCAACAGTACTACTCACAATCCCTGGGTGTTGCTTTGATAATGAATTATTACTGCTTCTATTCACTCTCAGAAATACACCTGGATAATGTACTTTTGTGGTATGCTTATTTATATATGTGTGAGTAGGTGTCTTAGTTAAGGTTTCTATAAAGAGACACTATGAAGACAGCAACTGTAATAAAGTAAAACATTTAATTGAGGTGGTGGCTTACATTTTCCAAGAGTCCAGTATCATCATGGCTGAGATCATGGTGGCATGAAGACAAACAACGTGCTGGCTACATCTTGAAATACAGGCAACAAGAAGTGGACTGTCTCACTAGGAGCAGCTTGAGCACGGATGAGATTTCAAAGCCTGCTCCCACAGTGATACACTTCCTCTAACAAAGCGACATGTCCTCCAGCAAAGCCACACCTCCTCATAGTGCCACTCCCTATGAGCTTATGTAGGCCAAGTACAATCAAACTACCGCAGTAGGTCTACGTACATATGTGTACATATGATCTCCTCAGTTGACCTTTCAATGCAAAGTCAGTTCACTCTATGGTTGCTGTTGATAATTCCTTCACAGATGTGGACTGTAGATCTGTGACTTTCTAGAGACCTCCAGGTTTTTCTTGCCAAATTGGATCTTCTGAAGCACACAGCCTTGTACACTGTGAAACTATCTGCTTCATGGCTTTTCATGTATGATGTAGCTGTTGAAATTTTTTTATAATGTAGTGCTCAAAATAATTCTTTATGCAAGAACCCAGTACTTTACAAGATAAATGTGTTATTAACTGAGCTACCCACCAAGCCCCTGAATATCTGATTTGTACTTCTGGTGTTTATAATGTACATGTAAGTCATGCATATGCATAATATATATATACACACAGCAAATTACATCCACTCATAAGATGGTATTTTACCACCATGCAATGTTTACCATAGATTTTTACACATATTTTCTGACATTTCATGTTTTTTCTTCTTTTATCTGTCAGTGGCTATTGGTTTTTAAACTACATTAGCTTTTTGTCAGAGCTAAAAAATTGGATCACATAAATGTAGCTTACTAGTTCATGTTTTGAAAAAGATTCACAACCAGATGAGATACAAGGCACATGCATGTTCTTTTATTCAAGCTCTCCAACATTTAGCTACAAAACTCTTTCCCAATTTACTGAAGCCTGATCATTTCTTCACATATTTATAAGATACATTTACAAAATTAATACTATACTCATTTATTGATTCTAAAATTCTCATTTCTTCTCAGATAATGATGGCTTGTTTCTTATTTACAGTCAGTAATTTCACTTCATGGAATACAGCAGTACTGGATTTTAAACCTATAAATGGCTTGGCATATAATATCACCATACATGAAACGTAATATCCACATTTGCCTCAAGTGTCTCTGTTATACCCTAAACCCCCATGGAGACAGGTCTTTCTTCGGCCACCAGTTTTGTTCTTGAAAATTTTTACATAAACCAGAACATACAGTTTGTAGTACATAGGGCCTGGATACTTTTACTAAGAAAATGAATATGATACTAATACCTGTATTCACAGCAATCAATATACTGAAATCTTTTTAATTGCTGGGAATTATTTTGATATGCACATATCCTAAGGTTGATGTATTCGTTGACCTGATATTCTATGCTTGTATTTTTGGTTTCTAAGTTCAAGATATGTAAGACCATTATTGTTTCAAATACCACTTTGCTCTGGTTTTCTCTCAAGATTCATGTGTATTGAATGAGTCAATAATATTCCATGGGTATTAGATTGTCTACTGTGTATCTTTCTGCTTGTTTATCACTTTGTTTCTTTTTGAATGGATTCTATTAACTTTACTTTAAGTTACCTTTTGACTCATGAATTACTCCATTTTCCCGCTGTTACCATTTTATTCTATATATTCCTATCTCTTTGATATAATGAGCTGCCGGAGCTAGTTTAGAACCCTACTTTCCCCTCTTATTTAACCATGTCATTAATAAGGGTTATTGTAAATTTTCTGTCAATCCCCATTCATCATAATTAAGTAGATTCTGGTTATTGTTTTGTGTCTTTACAGCATATATTTCTTCATTTATTTGTATACTTTACACTTTTATTAAATTCAAATAACATGTTTATGGTAATGGCTGTGTGTCTGTATCTACAATTTCCTAAGATAGGCTTCTCCTTCTATGATCCTTTTATTGAGTGTCTTAGAGCTAATAAAATATAAGTTATTAACATACATGATTTACAAGGTACTGACTACCATCACTAGCCTCTAAATGCAGCCAGTATTCATGAACACAAAACGTATATTTAAATGGTATTTTCTTATTATTAAAATTAAAAGTAAAGTGGATCATTAATGAAAATATATTGTTAGTAATGGAAAAAGACCTTCAAGTTCCTTTAAAAACAGTAAAATAAAAATCTGAATAAATGTACTATTTTATGTAGCTGACACATTTAGCAGCATGCTTATGCATAGAATGTACCCAGCTTTTCATCTGAAACTATGTTATAAATATTCATAAGATAGAATGAAAAATTCAAGAATGTTTAAAGAATAAAATTAAGAATGTGTATTATAGATTTCTACCCAACAGAAATATCAGGTAAACCACAATTATATGATTGTTGTAAATATTATTATATTAAAATTAAGTATAAAATAATTATATTAATTAAAATATAATTTTCTATATTGTTTTGTTAATTCATCAATTTTTGATTATTATAGTTTTAAATTATTTTTACATTTTTATTTCTTTGTATAGTGCACATCTATTTCTAATGAAATATCTAGATAGAAAAATAATATTCAGAAAAAGAAGGGTCCCACACATAATTTTAGTACAGAGGAGAAATTACTAATATTTTCCTTTAAATTCAATGAAACTCATACTAAATTGAAAATGTGGATTGAATTTTCATAAGAAAAATGAAGGGGATATTAAGTACACACTAAATTTCAGTCCTTCCTAACTGAAATGTTTAAGATGATTAAACAGACATCAGTTGCTTAGAAATACATAACACTATCAGATTTTACCATTTTCAAAGTGTATTCAGTTTATAATTATATTTTAACAACCATTGATTGTCAATAAAAATAAATCATAATCACTCTTAGGCATTTATGTTAACTGCTTATCAATAATCTCTAATTCATTTATCTCTGATAGACCTCTCAAATGATAAAATAATTTTATTTTACATCTTTACAAATGTGTAACACGAGTTAAAATTATTTTGGTTAATTCTTTATATATCCCATTAAAAATAATCATTTAACATACCACACAACTTGGTTCATAGTTAAGGAGATCCTCTATGTTTTCTCAGTATATAAACACAGGAAAAAATGTCTTAGAAAACAAGTGAAATAATTTGAAATTGGCACAAGAAAAATATTTACTTCAATATATGGCATTAGGTTCTGCCAAGTTGGTCTAATTTTCAGTCTTTAGATTAACTTAGAGAAATAAAATTAGGAGCAGTATTCCTGAAAATAGCTACTTGGAAATATTTCTGTAAATTTAAAAACATTCTACATTGAAATTTGGATAACATTATTCAATAAAGTATAATATAAGCAAATTTAGACAAATTTAAATATTCTTATTCTAAATTTTACCTCAGTAAGTAAAGGGTTTTAATTCATATTATATCTACTTTATAGTTGATATAAAATGAGTTGGGATTGACATGTGAAGCAAGCTTGTTACTAATTTAAAAGATAGCTGATATAAAATAATGAAAACCATTGTACTGTACAGCCAGAGCTACCTATCTTGTACATCTCTTGTAAATGTGTAGTTTCTTCGTTAAGGTACCATAATTTCATTAATTTGAGATTTTAATAAATGAATAGAATGCATTTTGATAATATTCACTCCCTACTCCTTTATCCAGCTTTCCTGATACTATCCATTATCCCCACCCTAATTTTGAGTCCTTTTAAAAACATAACTCATGGAGACCTACTTGTATTGTTAAAAAACTCATTGGTAAAAGGCCATCCACTGGATCACAGTCAAACCTCCAGAACTTGCAGCTTAGATAACAACTCTCCTTCCTTCAATAGTCAGCAACTGTCTGTAAGTTTTCAGCTTGTGGTGGGGGCATGTGAGCTCTTCCCCTGTCTATGTAATGGACTGTTCCCTTTTCCATGAAATAATGATCCGCTCCCCTATTTATGATGTATTGAGCCCTTCTGGTGTCTATGATGTAATGAGCTGTTCGACCTCCATGATATAATGAGCCACTCCCCTGTTTATGATGTAATAAGCTCTTCCCCCTGGCTATAATGAGGAGTTAGCCACTGTGATAATATTTAATTGTTCTCATCACAATTCTATGGTTTCCAGGTTTAATAGTTTACAACAAAAATATTAAGGTTAGACCTTATTCATACTTTATTCATTATGATAGTCAGAAGAAAATATATCTAACACATTTGCTTACTGAAATTAGTATTATTAATTGGTTAATTTTTCTGTTATGTAAAGTCATGAAATGTACACAAGATGGGCTGAGATGTTTGAGAAGTCCATTTAAACGTAGCTAAATTCCCAAACTATTTGCACAGTGTTCAAGTGAGCCCAATTATACAACCACTAAGATTTCATACTATAATGGAATCCCTTTAATGATTGCATGAATTAATTATGAATAATTATAATAAATGAATAATAAATAATAAATATAATAAATAATAAATAATAAATGAATAAATTAAAATATTGCTAAAGCCATTAGAGAAAAACACTATAAATTAAAATGTTAAGAAATATGCTCAAACATTTTAGATATTTCAAAATAGAAGGTAAGTGACATGTCATTTTCACCCTATACTTGAACTCTGTCTCATGGTGTCTTTCTCTCACTCACTGCTTTTCTTAAATTGCAACAATTAGTAACTAAAGGAGAGAGAATAGCTCTGCAGCTAAGTATATCATGTAGTCTATTCCAAAAGGTATATACATATCTCATAGATACAGAAACTTTAGAAACTTTGGGTGTTTGTCAATATAAATTTAAGCTATAAAAAGAAAAATGATTCAATTAAATCACATTTTATTTGTACTGATAAATTTTTTATGAACTTTAAGAGCTAAACATAAAGAAATATCATTCTAAGATATAGAATAAATTGGTTTAATCTCTATGTTAATGTAATTAGCACAAACAGTATGTGTAAATATGATCGTATTTTCAAACTATAGGAATGTGAAGGTAATAGCAATCTATTTCTTTGAGGAATGATATTTTCTAAAATATCTTAAATTCTAAAAAGTAGTATAAATACCAGTGAGTCATTCATATTATTATAATATGTGCTAGTTTCTCAGCACATGGAAAGATTGCTGATAATTAGGAAAATTACTTTTCAATTGGTGATCATTAATTTATGTGAACTTAAATGTAACATACTCTTCCAAATAAAGAGTTGGTAAGAATTTAAACAAATGCACAGCTCCCAAACAGAACTGCTAAATAACATGTAATAGGTTATCCCATGCAGCCTGATTATCACAGTTTGACTCTGTGGCTGTATATGATTTTAATGTTTCCACTGCCAGATGCCCTCAACAGAGACATAATATGCTTCATCCCACTGAGGTCTCAAGATGTTTTCATTCTTGAAATTCAGTAGATTACTGTTTAAATGGCAAAACAAAGTAAAAAATGGTAGCTAGTCAGTAAATTAAAGATGTTTTGAAAGAAATATTGAATGAAGCCTGGTATCTCATATGCTTAATTTAAATCTTCCCACATTCTAGTTTAATGATTGTTAGAAAACATTTAAATATAAATAGGTAACAATTAAATACATTGACCATATTTTATTACAACTATATTCAATAATATTTCATGTTTTTTATCCTGTCATTGGGAAATCTGTAAAGTATCTTCACATATTGCCCAATTTTATTTCACAATATTAATAATATGTCTGCAATTGGTCAATGAATGAGTCTCAAGAAATTTCACTAATTAGAGTGCATAAATACATTTTTGTCAAAAAATTTTAATCACTATCTCCCAAAATATAAGAAAATGTATTTGTGTATATTTTTAGGGAAACATGAGACAGGATGAGTTGCAAGAGTGGCAATACTGTCCTCAGGTAAGATGAAACAATCTGGTCAGATTTGAGATCTACACCACATCATGGGGCATCTTGCTTCATATTTAAGCCTTTTCAAAAGGTCACATTGTCGACATCACATGCTCTAGGTTGCAACCTGCTGTTGTTATTTTGTAAATGTCATGTTGTCCCATTGGTTTCCAAATGTGTGTATATCCATGTAGTGGACACCTCCCAATTGTTGTCATTTTTTCACTGAGTAGCAGTGAATAGAACAATGCATAATTGCCAAAGTGATGAGAACATGAGAATCCAGGCTCAGGCCAAAATATGCTTATGCCAAGCCCATCACCTGCAAGGCTATGAGATTATCAGGGAACAAGATATGGAAAAAGAAGTACCAGTTGAAGGATAGTGAGGAATGCTCTCAAGTGTTGTCTTTTGAGAATGACTGGGCTACCACACTCATGTACTCAACCAAATGGTATGGTTATCTGTGATTACCCATCATAGAATTAAGACAAGCCAAATCCCAGAATAGATGAAATAGATGTTCTTCAGATATCAGGCCTTACTGAGAAGCTACTAGCAGTGGACATATTTTTGTAGAGGGAGGATCCTTGTTCTTAAAGATACAGTAACTGGTTACCCATGCTCCAGTAGATGGGTCAACAACCAGGCAGATATGAGCAGCACTAACTGGACTTGGTAGCTTATCTATAACAACAACAAATGTTGTGAATTTGGAGGATGTGTTGGGTTTATGAGGTGAGCTGGAAGAGAAGAGTAGGGGTAAATATAATATCTCACTGCATACATATATAAAATGATCAGAGAACAATAAATATTGAAATGATGATAAATAAGAGTTCATTGAATCTCTATAGAAAAATTGTAACAAACACTGTGTGATGATTAATCATAAGATTAAAGGAATTCTGATGTGGGCTGTCTTATGTACCGTAAATATGTTTTGTTTTTAATCAGATGATGAATAAATCTGATTTGACCAGTGGCCAGGGAGAATGTAGCTAGATGGGAAACCTAAACAAAGATGCAGAGAAAAGGAAGGAGAAGTCAGAGAGATGCTATGTAGCTGCCAAAGGATTTATATGCCAGGCCAGTACCAATGAGACACAGCCTGTGGCAACAAATAGCTGAATAGAAACGGGTTAACTAATAAGAGAGAGCTATCCAGTAATATGTCTGGGCCATTGGCAAAACAGTTGTAAACGATATTAATCCTCAGAGTGTTATTTCATAACTGACTATGGAAACTGATGGGAGGAACAGTAAACTTCTAACTACAGGATGCTACTAGTTAGTATCACCCTGTATGTGTTAATAATATAATAACCCCAAATCTATGTATTTAGTGGACAAATAAAATGACACTACATAATAAATTTAATAGTCTATGACTGAAATGCATCTTACCTCCCTGGAGAAAATTAGGTAGATAGTGTAAAGTATATTTTATTATTTGGGGGTACAAATTTTACAAACACATAGTAGAACATCATTATAATATTTTAAATAATGAATACTATTGGACTGGTTTTAAATTGATCACTCCATAAACTGAAATTGAATACCAATTTCAAGAAATAACCCTCAACAGTGAACCAAGTATTTCTGTGAATTGGGAAGACATACTGGTGAACTAACGTGGGGGTTAAGTGTAATAAGTTGTTTACAGATAGTAAAATTTAGAATGTAAAAATAGATTTTAATGGTATTTTACAGATGGAAAATAATTACAAGCTTGAGTTGCTTCAAGTTGCAGTATATTTTCCTTTCAAAAGAATACATTATGTTAAATAAATATCAGAGGTCACCTTATATATCTTGAAGAAAATAAAGT
This sequence comes from Cricetulus griseus, assembly GCF_003668045.3. Taxonomy (NCBI): domain Eukaryota; kingdom Metazoa; phylum Chordata; class Mammalia; order Rodentia; family Cricetidae; genus Cricetulus; species Cricetulus griseus. The sequence goes on along the minus strand of NW_023276807.1, from coordinate 264,321,476 downwards.
AGTAAAGTACAAGATATATGGAAGCAATAGATAAAATTAATTTACTATTATTTATAAAACCTGAATGCTCAGCCTAAAAGGAAATAGGTTATATCAAAGCTAATAATCTAAGTTCCTAATGCTCTGTTCAAGCAGTTTGTAAGCTTTGTAGTTTTATGAAGAACAATATTTTAGCATGAAGAGAAGCAATAAAAAATCACTAGAAACAATGCCAAGGAAGAGACGTTTAAATTTTTTTTCTATTAGGCAGAGTTCTGACCAATTTTTCTCTGTAAGTAAAGAGCTTGAAATAGGAGCATGAGAAATGATCAAACTTCTGAGTATACAAACACAAAATACAGGACACAGAAGGAATGGAAGAATTGAAAATCTGAACTGCATTTTTTAAAGGAAAGACCCGTGTTTATGTTACAGATTTACTATGCCCCACATTCAGTGCATGCTGCCATCATCTGAGATGGGGGAATTTGCATACTTCCTGGCACCTTCCAATACAGTATTGTGGAATACATAGTTTTACCTGTTAATCCTGGATTATATAAATACAATGAATAGAGCTATTCCTCTCCAGAAGTGATTTTCAATCTGCTTGAATTTTTTCTTCAGAATCATTACTTCTTTGAGAACTACAAAAGGTTCTGAAAGGGAGGAGGCATGCCTTGTTTATGATATTAGGTGAATATTTTAACAAATATCCAAATTTCCATATATGATTCTATTTGAAAACAAGCAGAAACTTAGTTGTTTTAAAGGTAAAAATCTGACATATCATAATGAATTTGGCTGTACCATTTCATCTTAAAAGAAACAAATCTCAGAATGATTTTCTTTGGAAAAAGAATTTAGCTTTTCCTTGTCCTAGTTTCTCAAACTTGCTATTTGAATTTGTAAAAAAAAAAAAAAAAACTATTTACACTAGGAGGCATTTTCATTTAAAGACAAGTTTATATTAGACAGCCGTAAAACAACACTTTCATATGTACCTACCTACTCTATAAATGAAAAATGTCCCAGCACCTTTAAATATATAAATGAGAAAGGATTGTTCTTTCACTCCCAAGGAAACAGCCACTGTGCCAAAGTAGCCTTCTGCATTGAGTCAGATAGCAGAGTATTGTTTCCTATTAAACTCTTATTTAGTAAAATTGTAGGAATGCCTATGTCAATAAACTTGAGTTATTTCAAATTGATTAATCATTATATTTATAATTAATAACATACCTTGGAAAAACAAGAATGAAAGACTCCCCAAAACAGTATGCGGTAAAAGATAATGAAAATCAGGGCTGAAATGAATGTACTAGAAAATACAAAAAATTTACAATAGAAAAGCTAAGCAGTGAGCCAAATTCATGGAATCCAGTTTCAGAGAGGGAGGAGTGATGAGCTAAGGGGACAAGACCAGGCTGTGGAAATCCACAGAAACAGCTGACCTGAGTAATTGGGAGCATGGGCACTCCAGACTGACAGCTCCTAAACAAGCATTGGACAGGACCAGGCCCCCTGAACATGGGTCAGTTAGGAGATGGGCAGTCTATGGGGCCTCTGGTAGTGGAACGGTATTTATCCCTAGTGTACGAATGGGCTTTGGGAGCCCAGTCCACATTGAAGGACATTCTCTCAGCCTAGACACATTGGGGAGAAATTTTTCAGAAAGAGATGGGGAGAAGAGGAGGTAGGAGGAGAACATGAGTGACCAGGAAAATTGAGTCAGGGGATGAACAGAAGAGAGCAGGAAAAGAAATAGCTTAATAGAGGGAGCCATTATAGGTTTAAAGGGAAATTTGGCACTAGGGAAATGTCCAGAGATCTACAAGGATGACGCCAACTAAGAATCTAAGCAATAATGGATAGACTGCCTTAAAGTCCTTCCTTTATAATAAGATTGATGACAACCTTAAATGCCATCATAAAGCCTTTACCCAGTAGCTGATTGTAGCAGAAGCAGACACCCACAGCTAAACACTGAATAGAACTCCTGGAGGAATCCAGTTGTAAAGAGGAAGGAGTTAGGACCAAAGGTGTCAAGATCATGCTGGGAAAACACACAGCAACAGCTGACCTGAACAAATGGGAGTTCATCGACCCCAGTCTGAAAGCTGGGGAACCAACATAAGACCAAACCAGGCCCCCTGAACGTGGATGTCAGGAGGCATGGGCTGTCTAAAGCACCTGTCAGTGGAACCAGTATTTATCCCTAGTGCACAAAGGAACTTTTGGAGCCCACTCCATATGGAAGGATACTCTCTCAGCCTAGACACATGGGGGAAGGTCTGGGCCCTGCCCCAAATGATTTGACAGACTTTGGTGATCCCTCATGGATGGCCTTACCTCACCCTCCCTGGGAGTGGATGGGAGATGGGATGGAGGGGTCAGTGGCGGGCAGGGGAGGACAAGAGGGAGACAGAACTGGGATTGGTATGTAAAACAAAATTGTTTCTAATTTAAATAAAATTTAATAAAAATTAATGTGACTAAGCTTACTCTTGTAAGGGATATTACTATGTCAAAATTTCTATTTAATATTTATTTTCTCAAGTATATTTAAGATAATATTTCATAAATTTTTTAACTCACAAACTTTATTATGTTTACAAATATAAGAATGTTTTTATCAAAATTATAAACACTCCAGTCCCATGTTCTTTGGTATTGTGCCCAAATGGTTTATACATTTGGCATACTAAATTGTCATAATCATCAGCATCATTCATAAACTTCATTATTTCTCATGACACTTTGGATTACAATTACTAGTTTGATGTAGCTAATTCTTAATTCTTTCAACACTTTGAAATATTCAGTACCTGGGATTCTAAGAGTCCATATATCACTTTCTAAATTAAAGCCATTTTATATTTCTGGTTTTCCCGGTGATTGCCATATTATCCTTTTGGTGGACAAGTTTATTTTAATAAAGCACAACTAACAGTGTGCATATTTCATAGGCTCGGCTACATTCCTAGAAAGCTGTTCTCTCCAGGCAATGTTCTTTAGTATTTTTATATTTTTATAACCTAAAAATAAAGGAGAATATTAGACATTCATTATTTTGAGTATTAGTTTTTTGGAAACAATACAAATCATAATTTTCAAATTCTTTTTTGAGTTACATGCTGTATTTAGCAAAATTAATTACTGGATTCTAATACTCTTTTTATTGTTATAATAGTGCCTAATGATCTTTTTAAGCTTTTTCTTTAGGTGTTGAAATACTTTACAGTGCTTCACTCAGTCATGGATCTGTGAAGTACTCTTGTGGTACACCCTCTCCATGCTGAACTGGGAGGTATTAAAAGATTTTGGGAGAACAACAGACATGATTATCAGTTATTCACCCATGGGTGACCTCATCATGCTCCAAAACATATACATAAACTCTTGGTCACTTCAACAGCCCCAGTTAAACTCAGTGAGTGACAAACATACACATGTATGTGGGTGAGAGGCTTGTGGTGGGTGGAGTCATGGAGATGGAGGGGAAACAAGAGAGGGTAAGTGTGAAAAGAATTAGAATCCACTACATTTAAGTGTGAAATTCAAGAAAAACAAATTTAATAAAGGTTTTTTCTTATTGAGTCAAGGTAATTTCCTCTCCTATACAAATTGGGAACTAAGTATGCCTTCATGTCTCAAGCTCAGGCGCCTCACAATGGCTTACATAATCAGCATTTTTAATAGCCACAATCAAATGGAAACTCTCTCCCCTGTAACACTCTTTTTAGTGGAGTTACAAAATAGGTTTCCATTTGGTTATGTTGTAAGTTGTGGGTTTTTGTTAACCCACTTTCTATATTATCATTGCACCCAGGCCCCAATACTTTCTCTGCACAAACCTTTCAGCCTTCAGTATCCTCCTTTTGTTCTTCCACTTTATCAGTGTTTCACTGTTTCCCTCCCCAAGATGATGGGCAAGGGATGTTTCCATCACTTCACAATAGCCCCTGTCCACATGTCCTCCAAGTTAAATAAACATAACTAATGAACAGAAGTCAGGATCTATACCTGAGCGAGAACATGCATCTTCTTTCTTTCTCACTGAGTACATTACTTTCAGTTTCACTTATTTATCCACAAATTTTGTAATTTCTATACAGTTATATGAAACCTTATTCTCCACCACATTTTCATTATCTTGAATAAACTCATAGACATCTCACCTCTCCTTTTTCCAGTTCCTAGATACTGTGAATAAAGCAACAAACGGGGATGTGAAGAATCCTTGCAGGATAATGTAGACTCTTTTGGGTATGTTCCAGGAGAGGGACTGAGAGAGCAGAGTCATATGGAAGTTCATTTCTGATTGTTGAGAAACCTCCAGATTTCTTTTCAGTGTAGCTATTTTTGTTATATTCCCACATGTTTATACTGCAAGAGGAATCACTATATCATGTTTCAATTACTATACTCTGTTGAGTATAGTAATAAAAGAGTAGGTTATTGGCACAGGCATAGATTGATATAACAGAATGAAAGGACCAGTTATAACTATTTTAACCACAGTGACCTGACTTGGGAAAAAAACTGAAAGAATACACATTAGAGAAAAGATAGTGTCTTCAGCCTTTGGTGCTAGGAAAACTGCATGGAAGCTTGTAGGAGAATGGAAATATATTCTTTTCTTTCACACTACACAGCAACTGCCTCCAAATGGATCAGGACCTGCTAAGCTGAAGCATAAGAGACAAGCAGGGAGTATATTCAAACATACAGGCCTAGAGAAGTACTTTCTGAATATGGCTTTGGTAATAATTGACAAATGGCATCTCGTGCAAGTAAAAATCTTCAGTACAGCCAAAGAAACTGTCAATCAAGGGAAGAGACAGATCACGGAATGGGAGATTTCAGAAATATTTCTGAAAAGGATTAGTTTCCCAGTTATACTAGTAGCTCAAAAAAGTAAATATTCAGAAAATAAACAACTCTGCTAAAAATGGCTATGCAATTGAAAAGAGGCCTCAAGAGTAAATGTAAGCAGCTACTGACCACCTGTACATCTTCATCATGTGATAGGGAATGTACTTCTGTGTATGTTTATCTTATTGATTGATGAATAAAGTACTGTTTGGCCAATGAGACAGCAAGTTAGACAGGATAGGAGTCAAAGAGGATTCTGGGAAATGTCATAGAGAAGTGATGATCCAGGCAGGAAGTGACATGGTAAGAAGACTCATATTTAAGCAAGGAGAAACAGGAAGTGTCCCCTTTTCCCCTTTGCATCCTCCAGCAGCGCCATGTGATCCACCAGCAAGGGAGGACACCAGTGGAAGGCATCCGATAAGATAAGTCTTATAAAATATATAGATTTATGATAATTAAGACTAAGCTAGCAGATAGGAAGTCCTAGTCATTGTCCAAGCAGCATTGTATCTAATATAAGTCTTTGTATTATTTTGTCCATCCACACAACGGGCAGAACTCGGGTGGCTGGCAGAGACCACCCACTGTAGGGCTGTAGGGCTCGGGCAGCTTTGGTCAAAAGATTTATTGTAACAGAATGGTGTCAGTGAGCAGGATGACCCCACACCCCAAGGTTCCCAGAGAAAGAGGGAAAACTGCCACCTCAGCCTGCCCTGTCGGGCCACTGAGAGGCATTGGAGCAGCTTCTATATGCTCACTCCATCCTGGCACTTCTGGGGTTTAGACTGGGCACACCAGAGATGATAGTCAGATCCAAATAAAGAAAAACCTCTAAAGGTTTTCACTGCCTTTAAAAAAAAATATGTAGGCTTGTGGGAAAAAAAGTAACAGGAGGAAATAGAGAAGGCGGTCACTGGAGGCGCATGCCTTTGGTCCCAGCACTCGGGAGGCAGAGGCAGGCAGATTTCCACAGGGAAACCCTGTCTCAGAAAAAAAGAAACAAAAGGAAGTAAAAGTAGAAAAGCCTCCTAAAGATGAAAAATACACAGAGAATCTGGATGCTATATGCTATCTTGTCTGTAAATTGTTTGATTGCCGAGGAAAGACTTACTGCTGCTAAAATACATTTGATTATAAATGCTGCTAAATTAATCCAACTTATAAATTTTAAAATTGCTTTGACTTCAATATTTAAGTCTAAGGACAGGCTACTAGGAAAAAGAATTTCTGCTTGTGTTTCCACAGAAAATGGAAAGCTGTGGATTCCTTCCAGACTAATATGGTATGACCAAGCAAGATTCCCTGAAGCTGAGATGATACAGCCTTACAGAAAGAAGGATGGGCATCGAAGAAACTCATTATGGAGTTTGCTTTCAACATGGCAAGATTAGCCATTTGGGCAAGAAACTGCTCTTGCCTGGACTGTTTGTTGTTGTATAAACTGGACATGCAGGACCCACAAGAAAGTGACTGCTGAACTTACAAAACAAGACAGTGCTGAAGGTTTCCTGTTGAAATGGAGAAGTGTGCCAGACACACTGTGGCCTATGGGCTGAAGATGGATGCCCCAATGTTACAGAGGAACTTTGGGTGACTGTCCAGGTAGCGAGATGCCCTGTCAATTCTAGAGTTTATATATTATCCTTCTGTGGTCTTTGATAGAGTTGAAGACAGATAGTTATGGTTATAGTTTTCTTCAGTTATTATAAAAGATAAGTTATCCTTTTTATTTACACAGAAAAGAGATGATGGGGAATGTACTTCTGTGGCGGTAGGGCTCAGACGGCTTTGGAGGAAATATTTATCATAACAATCATGCTAACCATCACAGAAAGGAAGATGAAAATTATTTTAATATTCCATCTGACTCTGGTCAGTATGGCTATTATCAAGCATACAATTGACAGCAAGGACTGTGGATGTGGATAAAGAGAAACCCCTTACAACGCATATGCTTTGGTGGGTGTAGGAACACTTTCACCAAGATTCCTTATGTTGTCCCTTTCATATACACAGCCTTCTTGCTAGACAAGGATTTGTCCTGAGATTGACTAAGCTCCCCAACTACAATCAGGCCCTAAATCGCTACTTGCATCTTATCAGTATTTACTGCATGTGTGGTTGTATCCTTGGGAGGTGGAGGAACTGTACCCACTCCCAGGTCTCCATCAATGCTGTTGTTCTTACAACACTGAGCATAACCCTCTGCTGCTTATCTAGATGCATGCAGTTGCCTTCAGCTCTAAAGCTGCTGGCACTCACAGCCAGGTTTTCTTTGAGAGCATTTCCATGTCAGTTAATCTAGGCATGGGTCAGGGATGGATGACAACTGGACCTGCTCCAGGCAAGGATGCCATGGATGCCTCATTTCTGACCTAAATCTGAACAGATTTAATACATGGATGCTTTTAAGCTAATTTCCCTGTGGCCTATTTCCAGAAAATTAAATTGTTTGTGTGACTTTTCCCTCCTAATTTTATGTTTTCTGGGCTGAGATTTGCTGAACTCTTAAATAACACTATCATCCCTTGGTAGTTAGAAATCTCCCTCTTCAGCGTTTGCATTTCAAAAACATTTTAGAATTTTCTTGGTTTTCATAAAGTAATCAATATAAATGAAACTAAATTGTTGAGACTTGATTTATATTCCTTGGAGTACTAATTTGTAGAGATTAATAGTTTAATAATTTTAGGTCATAACTTATTTAGCTTAGACTGACAACAAATTCGTGAAGATCGGACAGACTATAATATACATGTCCCAGAGTCTTTAAACTTACACAAACAGCTATAGGACACAGTTCTTTCAAATGCCACACCTCCTACACACACCCAAAGATGCCTTCACTTTGGGCCAAATATTATTCCCACAAACACATACACACACACACACACACACACACACACACACACACACACCGTTTGTGACCAAATTACATTTTTATGCTAAGGTTTTAGTATATTTAAAGTACTTTAATTACCCCTTTATCATAAATTATTATGAAGTTTCATTATGTATATAGTCATACATGGCCCAGAAGATGAATTAAGGAAATCATTAAGTGTTAAGCTTCATATTGGATTGTGTAGCATGAAAAAAAATACTGCATTGTCTAACACTGTCTCTCTAGGATGCAATTAGAATTTTATTTTGTGCCACACATTGTAGGTAGGAACTACTTGGCCATTGTTACAGGTTTAGCACTTTGGTTATTAGGAAAAATTTTATTTTAGTTACTTTTTATTGTCCTGCTAAAACATCAAGTCCAAGGTAACTTATAGAAAAGTTTGTTTGCACTTATATTTTCAGGGGAATGAAATCTTTGACTGTAGAGTAGAGTCAGTAAGTGGCCAGAAAGCTGGCTGGAACAAAAGTCTGAGGCCTTACATCTGGAACAACAAGCATGAAGCAGAGAGAATGAAGTAGAAATGGAAGAAATCTTTACACTCTAAGATACCAGCCCAGTGACTTACTTCTCAAGGAAGACACCATCTCCTAAGCTTATCTGAACAGTTCAAGAATGAACCCAGTACTAAATTACCTGCAAATATGGGGAACTGCCCAACCAGACTTTCATATTGGTCAGGGTAGCCCAAGATAGTGTTTAAATCATTTTATGTAGTTCATCTTATATCTGGTGAGGAAAAGTTCATGAAAATTATTATTATTATTATTATTATTATTATTATATTATTATATTAAATACTTAGAATTATTTATAAGTAAGACAATTAAGCTAGAAATTTAAATAATAACTATTTATTGTATTCATGTTTTATAGATATAATATTTAGATTGATTTTTATTTCAGTTAAAATGATTGTTTTTTGTGGGAAATTGCTAATTTCTATGTTTGCCTATATTTAATTTACTCAAATGGTCATATTTCTATTTTTTGCTGTCTTTATAACTACCTTTTCTGAATTGTTCCTTTACTTTTATATTTTCTTTTGAAATGTTTGTTCTACTCTGGTTTTCTTCTCTTTGTGTGAACACTTTGTGCAGGCCCTTTGTCTTTAGTTTCAGAATGAATTCATGAGTCTCCACAGGACATACTGTTTTATGTCATTTGCCAAATGTTAGCTGCCCCAGGCATACAGTATTTCTTCAAGTCAGATGTAAGTGTCCCTTAGCATTTTCCCAGAGTTTTCTTCATTCTGCAGCTGAATCTCTCTTTGTTTGTTTGCTTTTTTTCCTTTTCAACTTGTTTTTATTTAATTAGAAACAGGATTAATTTACATGATAATCCCAGTTCCCCTCCCAACTGTCCTGCCCTACCACCAGTCCCCCAAATGAAACCCTACCTATCACATATCTGTTCTGCTCCCCCTGGATGGTGAGGCCTTCCATAGGGTGTCATCAGAGTCTATTGTATCCTTTGTGATAGGGCCTAAGCCCACCCCCATGTGTGTTGGCTCAGAGAGTATTCCTGTATATGGAATGGGCTCCCAAAGTCCACACCTATGCTAGGGATAAGTACTGAACTTCTACAGGAGGTCCCGTAGATTTCCGAGATTTCCTCACAGAAACCCATGTTCCTGGGGTCTGGATCAGTCCCATGCTGGTATTCCAGCTATCAGTCTGGGGAGCAAGAGTTCCCCGATGTTCAGGTCAGCTGTTTCTGTGGGTTTCACCAGCCTGGTCTGGACCCCTGTGCTCTTCACTTGTCCTTCTCTGAATCTGGGTTTCAAGTCAGTTTGGTGATTAGTTGTGGGTGTCTGCTTCTACTTCCACCAGCTGCTGGATGAAGGCTATAGGATGGCATATAAGTTAGTCATCAATCTCATAATCAAGGGAGGGCATTTAAGGTGGCCTCTCCTCTGTTGCTGAGATAGTTAGCTGGTGTCATCTTTGTAGATCTCCAGATGTTTCTCTAGTGACTGATTTCTCTGTAACCCCAAAATGTCTCCCTCTATTATGATATCTCCATTCTTGTTATCTTCTATTCATCCCCTGACTCAACCTTTCTGCTCCCTCATGTCCTCTGCATCCCTCCTCTTCTCCCCTTCTCATTCTCCTAGCTCCCTCCCCCCTCTTCCTGTGCTCCCAATTTGCTCAGCATTTCTTTACCCTTTCCCCTTCTCCAGGGGACCATGTATGTCTCTCTTAGGGTTCTCCTTATTTATTAGCTTCTTTGGCAGTATGGATTGCATGCTGGAAATCCTTTACTCTATGTCTAAAATCCGCATATGAGTGAGTACATACCATGTTTGTCTTTTTGCAATTGAGTTACCTCTCACAGAATGGTTTCTTCTAGTTCCATCATCCTCAGTAAGCATAATATTTACTCAAGGACCACAAAATTTAGACAACTATGAAAACCTTGTAAACCTTGTAAACCATTAGGAAATATAATTGTTCAGTAGGAAAGAAATGGTGTGTGATACAGATGATGAATGAAAATGCAGGCACAGACATGAATATATTTGTTATAAATATAAAAGAAACATAAAAGAAAATTGTTACTTATTTGTAACTTTAAATGCTATTTTGTTATGTTGTCTTTGGTGTGCTGTAACTATAAACTTTTATAATTTTATTATTTCATATCCTTTTCTGTTTTCTAATAAAGTTCTATAAATAAGTTATGAGACTCTGTTGGATTAACTTTTCATTGGAGCTCCAAAAAAAAAAAAATGACTATTCAACTCAGATAGAACTCTAAATACAGAACAAAGTATGACTCTAGGAAAATGCCCAACATAGCTAACAACTGAGGGTTTAATCATGCTTAACCATGAAGTGCAGGCAAGGGGTTATTTACAAGAGCTTGAGAGATGTCAAGTACAACAAAACATCTCACATTGCTATGGATGAAGTTGTATCAAGTCGTCATTCAGTTGTCCTTCTATTTCTCCTCTACTCTACTATCTTCAAAGAGCAAGATCACTTCTTTACAGCCATGGGAAGGCAGGGATGAGTAATAGCTGGACTCCAGGGCGATTGTATTGGGAGCCTTCTCTGCTCCATTGATTGGAAAAAGTGTAAATATTTCCATTACTGTTATGGTAAATCTTGTTGCTACTATCTTGTTTTGTTGTTGTTGTTTTCTCAATAAAGCAAGATGTTATTATGATATATTCATTGGAAAAAGCCATATTAAGATAGCATCTTATGTGGCAGGGTTACATTCAGTTCTTCTTTCAATTACTCTCCTTATTTTATGTGGTGTTTGATTCTTTGTTGGATAAAGCATACACTTTAAATATCTATACCGAATTCTATGGTGTTTATAGGAGAACCTGAGACAGAGGATATCTGCCTGGATTTCTTCACCTATGAAGAATGTTAAAGGTAGAGAAAATGCTTCATTGCTGGAAACAAGGTAGCATTGTTCATTTAATTGCTACCACCAGTGCATATTTTCTTTTTCTAGATTTTTTATTTAAATTGGAGACAATATTATTTTAGATATTAATCCCAATTCCCTCCTTGGGGTTGGGGGCATGGGAGGATGGGAAGGAGAGGGAGCCAATACTTTTTGTTCCATGGTTTAAGTCTGAAAATGGTTGACTTGCATAACAAAGAAAAATTTTATTTCTAAATCCACTTAATGTTAGTTCAAAAATAGAGGTCACATGACAGTATTGTTTAGCCCATCACATGTTTGTAAGTGGTTTTGCATAAAGTATTTCTGTTAATATTTTCTCAAGAGAGCATAGCTTACTAATTGTTTTTAATTGTAATAAAACAGAAAAAAATGAATGTTGGTATGTTTTTCGAGTTAAATTTAGAAACACACAATATATTTGAAATAACTTCATGAACAAGTAAAAAAGACAAATAAACCAAATATATGCACTGAGTTAATTAATAATGCTTCCATTAACCAGGAAGCTTCCATATGTTGGATACTACCCAGTAAGAATTTACATTTTTTTCTGGATTTCCATTGAACATATCTAAGGGGAAGTTGAAGAAAGTCAAATTTCAAGGCCCTTTTTATTAAAGCTCATCTAAGATGTAGTTCAAATTTCTTTTGATGGTACCTTGATGGAGAGAATAGAAAAGATTTTCAAATAAAACTCAATTAATTTAATAAAACCTGAAAGACAAACATTTCTTAACAATTTAAAGTCTTGCACATTGGCGTAACTATTCAAAGTCAAGAACTAAAACAGGATTTTAAAAAATTCACAGAATTATAAACTCTGAAACATAAAAGGACAGAAGATTAAAGAACTCTGTTAACTAACAATTGTATTTCACTTCTGAAATAAAAAAGCCAGGCAGCTTAATGTCCTGGGGAAAATCTGAGTAGCTTATAATATTAATAAAATTAAATACATGGTGATAATTGAAAATACATGGTTATATTGCATACCTGTCTTTACGTTTATTCTTATTGGTATCACATTTATTAAGACACAAATGCAAGTTTCAGCAATGAGCACTAGAATATCCAAGGGATTGTCAGGAATATCGGTCATTACCAAACAAAATTCCCATCAACAAAGTTATTGAAAGAACTCATATCACATTTAGATCCATATTAAAGCTTAAAGGGTGATAAAATATGTACAAAACAGATTTGTAAAATACAAATTAAGATGATATAAATTTTACTTTTGGAATTCAATTTCATTTTGAATGTTTATTTCCATATGTAAAGAAAATTAGATGACAAAATATGATATTATAATAAATAACACAAGGCAAAACAATTATGTCAGTGAACGAAATGTAAATAATTGACACTGTAGTAGGTAAGTCATATTTTCTTATATTTTTTATTGTGAGCCTAGACTTTAATGGCTGAGCCGCCTCTCCAGCCCAAGTCATATTTTCTAATACATGTGTTATATAGCTTGCTAATTTTGATACTGTAAGTCATAATTTATAGATAGGATATTACCTATTTCTCTAATTAACATACAACTCATTAAAATGAATGAGGTGATAAAAATGGAGCAAGATATCATTTTTGGTATGATGTAGAAACAGGATTGAGGAATTGGCTTACATAGATACTGGAGATAAATAGTATAGGTCAATGAGAATAAGAAAAAGAAAATCAGAAATAGGGAAAGAAGCAAAGTCAATTTCACATTACATTTTGGTCCAGGTATCAGGACAGAGTTCAAGCTTGCTTTAAGAAATGGAGGAATGACACAGAACACATGTTAGGATGTCCCTTCTGACAGCCTGGCCTTTTCTTCCCTAACTACTGCTATGTTCTGATAATAAAGGCTGTCCCAGGAGCACTAATTTCCATCAGTGGCAAGAGTAAGCTTGCCTTGATTAAGCAGAGCTTCTCAAAGAAAGCCTCAGGCAAAAAACTGTGAGTTTGGAAGACTTTTGAGTAATCAACAAGTGTCCATCACAACTGATTCTACTCTTCACAGTCCAACTTTCTGGTTTAGACACTGAATGCCAATCTTTTTTGTTTTTTCATTTTACATACCAACCCCAATTCCCTTTGCCTCCCTTTCTCCCTTCCCATCCCGCATCCACTCCTCAGACTAGGTCAGGCCTTCCATGGGGGGAAGTCAACAAAGTCTGAAATATCAAGTTGAGGCAGGATTAAGCCCCTTCCTCCTGTATCAAGAAGGAACAGGTAATCTACCATAGGGAATGGGCTCCAACAATCGAGTCCATGCCCCTGGGATAGGTCCTGGTGCCACTTCCAGGACCCCCAAACAGATCAAGCCACATAACTGTCACCCAAATTCAGAGGGCCTAGTCAATCTTAGCCACCACAAACAATCTTATAATCTTCTATTCCACTCACCAGACAGGAGACTGTATTGACAACTCCTCCAAGTTGATAAGATGTAATCTAAGAATATATGAAAAAGTATTTGTTAACAGGAATGATGTCACACACACCACTTTTACTTTCAAATGGAGCAAATATAATATTTGAAGATTAGGAACACATTTATTGACATTAATATCAAATTAACAGCTGAATATTCTAAGTCTTTCCTGGGAAAAGAGCCCAGAAGTGGTTTCTGAGATCATTTTCTTTGGACGTTTGGGAAAGATATTACACTAGACACCAAACCACCTCTGCATGTTCTGATAAAAAATGTGAAAAAGGAAACAGGTACAGTAAGAAAAAAATAAAATTTACTTTGAAAAGAAAAAAGAGAAAATCTTTAGAAATTCTTGGGGGTAATATGTTATTTATGATTTATTAAAGCTTATCTGAGGATTTGAAAAGCAAAGCCAACCACAAACTATAGAGGTCAGGCAGTAGTGACATACACCTTTAATCCCAGCAGCCATATTAGCTAGTCAGGTAGTGGTGGCATACACCTTTAGTCCTGGGACTCCAGAGACAGGTAGATGGATCTCTCTGAGATCAAGGTTACCCTGGCCTTCACAAGAGTGAAGATAACAAAGCTCAAGCTTTTGATCCCAGCACTTGGGAAGTGGATACAGGAGTGCCATGGCTGAGAGGAGAAAGGAATATAAGAAGGAGAAGACAGGAATTCTGCACTTTTTGCCCCTGAGGGTTCCTGGAGACAGTATTGCCATTTTAGCTGGGTAGAGGTAAGATCTACTGGCTTGGCTTCTTTGCTTCTCTGATTTTCAGCTTGAAACTTGAACCCCAATGTCAGTCTCTGTTTTTTTTAAGTATAGTGTTAAAAAAATTCCCACAAAATTGGTGATAAGCACATCTGATAAACACAAGGGGGAGACAGGAAACACATGGTACCACATTTTCCATGTACTATAGTTACAATACTAGAGGCTATTGTGCAATTTAAGGCATATTTAACAATGATTCTCTTTCTGTAATAAAGTGCAAGTCTCCCCACACTGGAAATCTTGTTTCCAGATGACTTTACTCAGTCAGGAGGCAGAGCTGAAGCTAACCCTGATGTCGTTCTAAAACTTAGGTGAGGGACAATGTGGCTCCAATGATCTTTGCCACTTCAAGTGGTGATTTGGCTTACTTAATGTTAGGGCATAGATTGAGTTTCATTAAATCAGTCACACAAAATATAACATTAATTAAACATTTTACTTTCTTTTTCAATTCAATTATGTATACTTAAAATAAAGAAGAGGGGTCTTTTTTAACATTCTAACTCAAATTTGGCTTGGTTTTCAATGTTGTTGAATCATGTTTCTTTTTATAAAATATTCCAAAATGGCATTAAGACAAGGAACTAACTCGAAACTAACAAGTGTAAGATTAATTAATCCTCATTCCTAAAATAACACAGAACAAAGGCCAAGCAAAGTGCTTGTGTGATTTCATGTTAAAAGTGGGAATTAGATGATTCTGTGCTAATAATGCTTTCTTCAGAATCTGGCTTAGATCTGAAAATGTCAACAAGGATTTACCCACTGTGCCTGGGTGCTTGCTGTGTTTAAATTCCTTCTCCCAGCAGGAATCTTTTAGCATTCCCTAGGTTGACTCAGATGCCTCACACTGTGAAACAGTGACAGTGAAATGCTGTGGCATCCTAGCAAATACTAAGGGCTTCTGCATCCAACTCTCTAGAGAAAGAAGAGGAACAGAGTGAGAATTAATCACATGCTATTTCAGAAACAGTGCTTGCATTATCCTCTAAGTACAAACTTTAGGACCAATGTATACTATATACTTATAATTGGTCAGAAGAAAATGAAGGAATAGTGTGACTACTTCTTGTCCATGCTTCTCAAGGTCAAATGTGGTTTTATGGTAGTCCATAACTAATTATACCAACAAGAGATTGTGTTCAATAGCTTAAACATTTTAAAAGGCTTTGCATTCTATTATTAAGGAAAAAACTTCTTAGATAAGGGTTAGACAATGAACTGAGCAAAATGAGTACAATTAGCAAATAATTTATGTCGTAAAAATTCATCAAGTAACATCACTCTTCCATTAAGAAGTTGCTGCGCAGTTGTGGAATGCAAGCAGTCGCAGGTTTTTGGAAACAAGCTCTCATGAAACCATGTCCTGTATCTCATATATGCCCATGCTTATATAATTATAGCATATTCTGCAACAATTACAAATGCATTAGTGAACTTGAAAGTGACAGCATTAAATTATTTCTCTACAAATTCAATATTCTCAGGTAATAGTAGTAGCCAACTCTTAGAAGCTCAAGAATATAACTCCTAGAGTGAAAGTAGGATTTAAGACAGATCATAACAGCTAACCAGAGACATAAATTACCATTAAAGTTTAGGGGACTTATATATCTTTGGACTTGAAAGGTCTGTCATATTTACCCTTAATTTTGAAAACCACAAGATTCTACCCAGCCATGATTCATTAACCCAGTTAATATGAGTCTAATAAATCACCTTAAGTTCAAGTGGGTCCTTGAGTAATATGTTTTGCAATGGAAATCTATAAATCACATGCTAGGTAAAGGGCATTTTTCCTTGCTAACCAAAAGAGGTGGCACAGAACTCCATTTGTTTTAAAAGGAAAAGCCTTGTGTTTCTTCCATCTATCAGACTATTTATTTGTCAAATTTGCTTTCAAATACAAACCCACTTTCTTTGCACTTAGATATAAAAACTGAAATTGTAAAGATACTAGAAGAAAATACTGGGGAAATAGATCTAAATCATTGGTCTGGAGAACAATATTCTCTAAAGACTCTGAAAGCAAAAACAGCAGAAATAAGAAAAGAGAAAGGAAACTAAATCAAACCAAAACTCTTCTCCACACAAAAGAACAATTAACTCAGTAAAAATAAAATATTCACAATGGGAGGATTATTTGCAAGCATTCACCTGGCAAAGGGCTAGGATCTAAATCGAATGAGTGATGTAAATAACTTTTTTGGAGAAAAATAATTATACAATCTTTTAAACATGCAAAGGATCTAAAAAGGCACATTACAGAAGTAGACAAACAGCCAGCAGACAAGACACGCTTAATGATTTTAATCATGAATTAAATGCAAAGTAAAACTCCAAGGAGGTATCACTTCACACCTATTACAAGGGCTATCAAAATGCAGATTGATAACAAATTTTGGCAAGGATGTAGAGAAAAGGGAACTCCTGTACACTGGTGACAGGAATGTAAATTATCGTACCTATTTTGCAAAACAATATGGAACTTCTCTAAAAATAATTAGAATTTTAAATGTAATGAGCAATCAGGTCTCAATTCTGGTTAGATATCTGAAGACATTAAAATGCCTACTGTGAAGAGAGATATCTGAACAGTTATGTTCATCTCAGCATTATCAACATGAGTAACATTATGGAAAAATCAAACAATGGATGAGTAGAGGAAGAAACACATTTATATAAATGTACACACACACACACACACACACACACACACACACACACACACACTGAGAAATAGTTAAGTGAAATTATATGTTAGGCACAAAAGCCAAGTGTTTTAAGATTTCATATCTTTGTGGAATCTAAAGAGTCAGTTTCAGAATATGAGAGAAGAAACATAACAAGGAAGTGAGAAAGAAGTTCAAATGACTTCACCTTTCAGTTTGATGTTCAGGGATGACTTTTAGTGATCCAGGGTAGTGCATCGGACATCAGGTAAAATAGTATGTGGAAGAACTCTCAAAAGAACAGTTATTTAACAGTATCACACTCATATTAATTGCATGCTAACTATACTAAATAGTTTGATTGCATCTTTCTACAATTCGTACATAGACAGTACACTATCACTCATCAATTATAAAGAATTTTTAAACCCAGAACAGCATTTCTCTAATCGCTGATATGAAAAGTTATGTTTCACAAGAATACCAGATTAAATAAACTTTTTAATATACATTTCTAAGATCTAAGTAGCTAAATGAAAAAAATTCCAAATTTTCAAAACAACTTACCTTTCTATGCATTTGTAGCTAGACTTTGTACTTTAAATTTCTGGTAGTAAATATATATTGGAAAAACTTTAAACTCATGCAAAGAATTATGATGTACACTAACCAGAAAAATACTGTACTCAATGAAGTGTATGACAAACACAATGTTGTTGTACATCTGTAAGTTAGTGCATGCAGATGTTGATTGTGTGGATCACACTTTTGAAAAGAATGGTACAGTAACACTCTTACATGAGGAGGAATGATTTGTTGGTGCATTCACTGTTTGTATAACTTGTTTCAAGGACCTGGGTCTTCCAACCCTATCAAGTTCTTCAGTATACATGCAGCTTTGTACATTGTCCATTTTCCATGCCCCTTTAGCCCTGAAAAATATTCGTATGCACACTGGAAATGACATGGCCTTGACTGTTATCCTTCCCATTGTTTTCAATCTTTCTTCCCTTTGATGGTAACTGAAACTGAGAATATTTCATCTGTTCTAAGTTGGTACTGCATCCTCTCAGTTCCTTTGAGGAACCAACTCAGTATTATCAAACCATGGGAAACTATTCAGCTTCCATTTCAATTCCTGGCTCACCATGACTTCTTTATGAAATGTAAATACAGGTGAACTTAGCATCGCTTACTTCAATGTTAAGTACCATGTCAGGCCTGCCACTTACTGTGTTTTGTATGGATAATCAAAATCATTGTATTTCCATCGCCGTATTTCAAGCCAGCAACTCCCGCATAATAATAATTTCATGTATTAATTTATCATCATTCCATTTTTGTCCAATTCTCTGACCTCAGGAAACCTGTAACTGCATTTCAGAGCACTTCTTCTTTGTTAACCTGGTCGGGTTTGTGATAACAGGAAACAATGGAGAATGTACCATCAGAATCATGAAGCTAGACTTCTGCAGTCAGGGGTAGTACATCACTTACTATGAGGCTGTAAAAGAAGTCTGCTGTTGGACAACGTTCTTGCTTCTGAAGAGTAGCCTCCTCTCAGGAACTCACTTCATCTCTCTCTCTTTGTGTGTAAGGATCTATATTAATGTTTCACATAAAGACAGCAGTTATATTTAACCTTGGCTGATTACCTCACGTTGACTTTACTACACCTATAAAGATTTTTGTCTCTAAACAAGACCATATTTTGTTTAACACGGTGATGGCTAGTTCTAGCCAATTTTTTCCCTGCGAATAACATTATTTCAACTCTTAAGTAAAATAAATAAACACAGAAGACATATTTCAAGATTTCTGCTCCTTAAAGAATCTCTCTATCTCCTAAAGATAGATGAATGATCTATCTTTATATGCCTATCTCTCTATACCATACATTAATTACATACACACTAGACATGAAAGGCATCTACTAGACTAGAGAACAAAGTCAAAAAGAAAGGTTGAAGGAACTACAGAGTCCTTTAAAGGAAAAGAAAGACAAAATGTACATCTTTTCTCTCATTCAACATTAGGTGTGTGTATGTGTGTATGTGTGTGTGTTTGTAAGATATTAAAAGAGAATGAAAATATTTTGGTGGGAAAAAGAGGAGTGGAAATGTTAGGAAAGGCCAGGAAAGGTAAGGTGAACAGAGAATATGTTTCCATTTTATATAGGCATCTGTGTATATATATACATATATATATATCATGCACATATATATGTAATAGACAACATTATTATATATCGTAACATATATATGAAAATCTGATAATTTAACACATTTTGTGCACTTAGGAAATCATAATGTTATAGCCTTAAAATACTAAACATTGTCAGATTTCATAGTATGGAGGATCAGAAGTTCACCATTATAATTTTGTGGGAGACAAAACCCTGGGAATAACATTCCTCCATACTTCACTTATTAGCATACTGTTCATTTAAAGATATCTTCCATTGTCATTTATCACTATTTTTTAACCTATTTAACCAGAAGTTAACAGAGAGGACATATGGCATGAAATTTCTGATAACAGTTCATGCTGACATGATGGCATAGGACAGATTTTATTTGTTAATGATCTTTGCACTAGTTTCTCCCTAGTCATTATTGATGCTATAATTGAACATATGTGATCATACATTAAACCATATTTTCTTAATCGATAGAGGGCTTCCAGGAAACATGCAAATCTATTGACCATAATTCTCAACCCTGTAGGTACAAGTGTAACAACTACTAGTATATCAAGTGTATACAGCAGCTCTACACACACACACACACACACACACACACACACACACACACACACACACACACAAACAAACACTTTAATTAAAATAGAATTTATCATTTCCCTCTTTGATTTCCTCTCTCGATCCCTCCTAGGTACCCTCTGTTGACTTTGTCAACCCGTCTGAGAAACCTGGGATCTTAGGATCCTAAAAAAAGGGGCAGATTATAGTCCAATGTTGAAGATAATTTTATTTCATTTTAGTGTACTTTTTTTTATACATGAATGAAACAAAGAAAGCAATAATCCAAGGAAGGTTGCTTACATTCAAGAAAACATGATCAAATAAACAAACCAGATGCCAGTAAGCACCTATTAAATATTAACAGAACAACCCTGTCCCTGAACTTTCTCAAGACAGACCTATTTAAGCACAGTTGCCTGGCATACAATATAGATTATATCTGGGGAAGCCTAAAAGCATGACAGAAGCCAAAACCAGATTTGGGACACACTGAGGACAACACTCAGCTCAGCCTTTCACCAGATTTGGTTCTATAGCTATGTTCTGACATCCAACAACAACAAAGGTGTCTTATAAATTGAATGTAAATGTTAGTCACAGTAGGGAAGAAACCATGTCCAAGAACAATCCAGGGAACAAAATGTGCTGGAGGTAGTGAATGTCCCTCTGACTTTTCTTCCTGGATCCCCTCTCACAGTTCCCCAAGGCATTGTTCACATTGTGTCATTTTTAGGACAGTCTTCTGACACCCTCCTGCAACCCCTCCCAGACATCCCACCTCTGAAAATACAGTTTATTCTCTCAAGGCATGACTTACCCTCTTCAACTCCATTTCGATGTCTTGTGGCTTTCTGTCTCTTGTAAGGAAGGGTAAGTGGTCATCATATAACCTTACCCAACTGACCATTTCTTATTGTTTCTACCTTCCAATGATGGACATTTCTTATTTTAAATAAATAAATAGTCTGTATTTCTGTTTGTCATTTTAATACATATTTTGGAGGGGATAAAAGTATCTTTACTAAACTTTTTTCTTTATTTTTTATTTATATTTTGTGATTTTTTTATTTAAATTATTTTTAATTACTCATATTTACATTTACATATCCATCCCCAGATTCACTTGCCCTCCCATCCTTCCATGTTCCCCACCCAGCCCACCCCAACCCACCATCCCGACTCCTTCCCAGGGACAGTGAGGCCTTCCACCAGGGACCTTCAAAGTCTGTCATATTGTTTGGGGGAGGGCCTTGGATCCTCCTTGCTGTATCTGGGCTGAAATAGTATCACTCCATAGGGAATGGGCTCTTGAAGTCCATTTGTGCTCTAGGGATAAAGACTGGCTCTGCTGTTAGAGGACCCATAGACTGTCTTGGCCTCCTAGCTGGCACATTCAGAGGGCTTGATTTTGTCCAATGCTGTTTTCCCCGCTTTATGACTAGGGTCTCCATTCTATCAGTAGGTCAGGTCCACTGTTCCTGCAGGTTTCTCCATCCCTGTCTTGGCTCCTTTGCTCATCCCTCCTCCCTCTCTACACCTGGATTCTAGTAGTATGGTTCAGTGCTTAACTGTGGGTGTCTGTTTCTGATTCAAACAGCAACTGGATGAAGGCTCTCCTTCCTCTCCCTGCCCCCAGGCTCCAATTTGGTCAGCAGTTCCTGTCCCCATCCCCTTCTTCGAGGGACTATGCAGTCTTCCCTTGGGGTCCTCCTTGTTTCCTAGCTCCTCTAGCAGTGTGGATTGTAGACTAGTGATCCTTTGCTCTATGTCTAAAAATCAAAAATTAGTAAGTACCTACCATGTTTATCTTTTTGTGATTGGGTTACCTCACTGAGACTGGTTTCTTCTAGTTCCATCCATTTGCCTGCAAATTTCAAGATTCTGTTGTTTTTTCCTCTGAGTAGTACTCCATTGTGTAAATGTACCACATTTTCTCTATCCATTTTTCAGTTGAGGGGCATCTAGGTTGTTTCCAGGTTCTGTCTATCTTTACCAAACTTATATGAAATACGAAACACCAAACTACATTTTGAAGACCTCTTAATATAGCAAATTTTTCATAATTTTATTATTTTTGAATTATTTCTTTTATTTTTTGACCTCTTCTCTGTCCTCCCTCTAAGATCTCCCATATTCTCTCCTTGCTCACTATCAAAGCTTTCTTTTATTAATTGTTGTTATATACATTTATGTCTAAATCTTTTAAGCTTGTTTTCCTACCCATTATTAGATGTTTACTTTATATGTCTTTTGTAGTGTTCATATCTGATATTTATTATGCTTTGATTTTAATGTCCTCCATAGAAGTTGGGTCATGAAGAATTTGTGGTATATAAAGATAAAAGCTAAGATAAGGTCTCTGGGGGAAAATGTCATATAATCTTTGCATTTGAAGGTCAGAACAGGCCTGGCGTTTTCTAAGAGACATCTGATTTCTGCATTTTGTTTCATTTGAAACAAAACCTAACATATTTTATTATGTGAGTGATTGTCTGCATGTGTGTATGTGTACCACATGTATGTCTGATACATGCAGAAATGAGAAGAAGGCATTGGATGTCAAGGACCTAGAGTCAGGCATAGCTGTGAGACACCCACATGGGTGTTGGGAACCAAAGCTCCAAACTGCTGAGCCATTTCTCCAGCTATTTTTGCATGGGTTTTAAGGTATTTTATGAGAGTATGTGCTAGTATCTCCTTAACACATCTCACAAACACCATTTCTGTGCTCTACATTGATGCATTTAAATCTATGCCTGGAGCATTTAGCAGGAGAAGCTATTTAATGAACCAGATACTGATATTTATTAACGATGTCACCATAGATTTTTAAATGACTTGGAATGTTGGAAAGTAATTCTCCAAGTTATTTCATATATTAAAGTACTTAATAATTAACAAGCTATAACTACTCCAAAGTACATTTACACCTCATGTTCAAACATGAATTTCCTCATAATCGGATATCAATATTTTATTCTTATTGAATATCACAAGCATTTAAAACTCATTTCACCATGCCTTAGGCAGTAATTGTTTTAACTACCCAATGAGAGAAATCTGATAAATGCATATATAATTACAACTTCTGTTCTCAGAAATTTCACAGAATATAAAATGGATTTACATTTCACTATTTTGTATTATAAACTGTTTAATTACATTTGAAGTTTGCCCACAACTTTTAAAAGTTTTTAAAAATGTTTTTAATTATGTGTGTTGTGTGTGTGTGTGTGTGTGTGACAGAGAGAGAGAGACAGAGAGAGAGAGAGAGACAGAGAGAGAGAGAGAGAGAGAGAGAGAGAGAGAGAGAGAGAGAGAGAGAAATATTTATGGAAGTATGGACAGTATGGACAGTATGGACATTTATCCTCTAAGGATTATTCTGTGCAGTTGGTTGTCTGTTGTCTCCTTCCTTGTTTATGGAGTTTGGAGATGAAACTCAGGTTGTTAGTATTTATCTGGGAAACATCTTTACTTTCTGAGCTACCCCACAGCTTGCTTACAACTCAGTAACATAAAAACTGGTTAATTAGCCGGGGGTTGGTGGGGCACAACTTTAATCCCAGCACTTGGGAGGCAGAGGCTGGCAGATCTCTGGGAGTTCAAGACCAGCTTGATCTACACAAGAGTAAAGAGTAACAGAGCTCAAGCTTTTGATCCCAGCACTCAAGAGGCAGAGACAGGTGGATCTCTGTGAGTTTGAGACCAGCCTGGTCTACAAGAGCTAGTTCCAGAACAGCCTCCAAAGCCACAGAGAAACCCTGTCTCGAAAAACATAAATAATAAATAAATAAATAAATAAATAAATAAATAAATAAAATTGGTTAATTATATGAGATGGTGATCAGAGATATAATGTGAACAGGTGGTAGGTGTATGTATAGGATACAACTGTAGGAAAATCTCATATCTCTGAACCTGCATTGTTAAAATAGAAGGAAGAAAATACAACAACACTAATTTACTTTCTATTTTTTAAGGCAGAGGCCGTATATACCTTTTGGTTTAGAAAGACAACAAATTTTGATTATTTCAACTTTACATACTAACTATGTTCTAGGAATTGCTGGTAATATTATCAACTCAACTCTGAATAGCAGGTTGAAATGGAGAGTTGTAGAGTTTTAAGACTAAACATGTTTAAATAATTAAGGTACTAAAATCTCTCTACTTTACTATTTGCCAGGGTTCTTAAAAGGAACAGAGCCAACAGAACAAATGTACAAAGAGAAAGGTGGAGTTTCCTAAACCTGTTTACACTGAAATGGTAACACCTGTGTCAACCTCAGCAGCTGTGAACCAGGAAGAGTTGGGTCCTAGAAGCAACTGGGTGCCTCAATAGTTGTAGTCTCATAATGCCAAGCTCATGGGAGAAAGTCTGCGAACCTGGTAATTGCCCAGTCCACAAAGCTGGGTGTCTCAGCAGGCTGAAACTCAGGCGAAAGACCTGGAGTACTCCTGAAGAACTACAGGTCTCTTAGCCTCAGAGGCCTGGAAATGCTGGTTCTAGTATAAGCATGTGAATATACTATTGCAACATCCAGGTGCATATTGGGTCAATAGTGAAGGACAACCAAGCACAAGGTGAATAGCTTTATCTTCTCACTGCTCTTTTTATCTGGGCTGCTACCAGAAGATGCCACCACATTTGTGGTGTGTATCCCAGCATCAATTAAGACACCAAGACAATTCCTGAATTGAGAGTCCTTCTAGGTTGTGTCAAGTTGACATTTAAAATCATCATACTATCTATGTAGCTTGAGGAATGTCAATATACTAGAATAAGGTAAACGTCTACTCAACAGTAGAGATTAAAGCTTGTGTGTACTAAAGAAAATGATCCCTAAAATGAACAATGGAAACAGTTTCACAATTCACAGAGGACAAAGGAAGACCTATTGGAAGTGACTGAAGTGTTAGCCTAGACTCATCAATATCACCTTGCCTGTTAGAAGAAGTGTAATTCAATGAAGAAATTGTCTTGTCTTTGATGAGTCCTTCCATCATAGTGCTATAAATCTCCTCCTTTGTCTAAATTCAATTCTGTTTATTTGGTTCTGTGCTTCTACATTTAATCTAAGAGCCTAACTTTAATCGATAAGTGTTCATTATTTAGCCTATAACCACATTAAAATATTGTCTTGCATTAGGGGCTCTATTGCTGTGAGGAAGTACTATGACCATAGAAACTCATACAAAGGAAAACATTTAGTTGGAGATGGCTTACACGTTCAGAGGTTTAGTTCGTTTTAGTCATGGCAGGAGGCATGGCAGCAGGCAGCATGCAGCAGGCAGCAGACAGCTCCACACATGGTGCTAGAAAAGGAGTAGAGTTTTGCACCTGGATCATCAGGCAGAAGGAAGAAAGTGACCCAATGTCTGGTTTGAGAATTCCTAACAAACCCCAAAGCCAACCCCCAATGACATACTTCATCCAACAATGCCACACCACCTAATAATACTCCTAAAGCATTCAAATATGAGGACCTATAAAAGCCAATTTTGTTCAAATCACCAAAATTAAAACACCAGTATAAAAGTGGCTAATTTGGGGATAAACAAATACAATATAAGAATGTGACACACGTAACATAATTTTCACTGATTCTATTTAAAAGTAACAATGGGCCAGAGAGATTTCTCAGCAGATAAACACAACTAACACATGATACAAGCATGATGACCTGAATAGATCCTAGAACTCACTAGGTAAAAGGAAAAAAAAAAACTGACTCCAATAAAGATAATCTCTGATTATCACATGCATGCTATAGTATGAGCCTCCCATAAATGTAACTTTAAAATGAATAGAAAATTAAAAACTTTCACAAGAATAACTACCACCCCCCAAAATCTTTAAATGTACAAACCATATTTCCATAACAATCATTAACAATCATAGTTGCCCCATAATGACTCCAAGGCTCCCTCCCTACACATCAGAGCTCCGTTTGCTTCCATTATCCCCGACCTCTCTAATAATGGTTAATCCCACCTAGCTCATTAATGTTGCAGGATTCAGAGACAAGGATGGTGATGTTGTGGTCAGGTGCTCAGTGGAGGAGAGAAGATAACTGCAGGAAGATGATGTCAAGCTTTCTGTCACATTATTTATAAGACTTCCCTTTTAGATCAAGCTTGTCATGCCATTAATCTCCATTTATAACACAATGGCATTATTAATGCTCACAGATATTTGGGCTTCCTATATAATTCTTAAAAGGAGTAAACATGAAATGCTGAAAAATAATATTTACTTGACATTTTCTCAAACGGTACCTTTCGTTTTCAGTTTAATTATAGAGCTTTACTCTAACCAAAGTGTGACACCTGTGAAATCACACAGGTAACATCAGCATGACGGCGACTGTTAGGGCCTTTCAGTCAGAATCGTTTATTCTCACAGGGCAGCTCCTTTGTCACCCTGGCATTTTCAATTGCAGAAGACTCAGCTGTGAGAAAGAAGTCAGAATGTGATCTAGCTCTGCCTCGCCTAATCATGTGCTTGAAAGTGACATGAAACTTTTTAAGTTTGGAGAAATGCCCACTTTTAGAAAACCAGTAAAATCGCCTTTCTCCCACACAGGATGCTTTAAACCTCTTCCCTGTGGGGGAAACGGTAGCTAAAAAAAATAATAATCCTTGAATTATTGAAATGCAGCAGCCTCTCAGGGTTCCACTGTAGTCTCCACCATTGAGCTCTCCCAGCAGCTCTGTCAGGCTGAGTCCTGGGCTTGCTGCTAGTTATGATGAGAGTGGAAGTGCTGTTTTATTGCAAACTACAAACAGGATCTCAGCCCCTGGAAGGAAACCAAGTCAAGCCATTAGAAGAGATTAATGGTGAACAAAGGTGAGATATTATGATCACGAAATCAATATGATGTTTCCCTCAAAAGTTACATCTAATCAGTTTATTGTTAAGAAGAATATTTAACTGGAGACTAACATGGAGAGTTGTATTTCTTTGGTCTAGTGAAGAAGAGGCTGAGTAACATCGTAATAAGAGAATTGTAAACAATTTTTAAAGATTTGTTTAAGTGATGCGTACATATCTGTGTGTCCATGAGTGTCTTAGAGTGTCAGTGCCCATAGATTCTAGATGAAGTTGTATTTATTGGTGCTGGAGCCATAGGTGATCATGTGATATCTTATATGGATTGTGAGAATCCAGTTTGGGTGTTTTGGAAGATAGCTTTTAACCTCTGAACCATCACTCAATCCCTATTATAGAACACTGAATGTATGCGGCAGTCTACTAGAATCTATTTTCTATCATATTTAACCATCCCATATTTGTGTCATGACTAACTACACTCAATTTAGTCATTTGACTTGTTTTGGCCAGTAGAAACAACATCTAATAATACATTTTTCTTGCTGTTGTACTCACTATACACACCATTTCTTTTTCTTAATTTCCTTTATACCCTTAAAATGGCCAACCAAGTTCCAAAAGCATACTTGCATAGTAGAATAGGATGTGAAAGAGACACTAGTGACAAAAGTAAAAATTAGTAAGAAAAGTGCCTGGTTGATCCTATCAAAAGAAATTAAGTTTCTTAATGGTCAGAAAGGCCCAGGACTGTTATTTTAAGCCATTTAATTTGACAGGATTTTCTAAAGCTAGTAAGTGGAACAGACACAGTAACGGATGTTCTTCAGTCATTTTCTGAATCACTCCTGAGCTGCAGTGTGTGATTTCAGACCAACAGGGGACAGAATGAATATTGTTGTATAAGGACCAGAATATACAAACATACATTTGTACACATGAAAAAGACAAAGAAATTTGTAGAGTCCTATAAATGATGACCAAGGGGACAAAAGGTCATATTGCCTGATGATTATGAGATACTGGATAACTGATATATTCCATAGCTAATCATGGCAGTTCATAGAGCTGGAGGGGAGTGAGTGGATACAAGACTCTTTTAAACCAGTCTCAAATGTTTTGATATATACATATTAGTATAAAAAAGCAATATGAATCTTGATTAGAGAAATCTGTTTACAATGAAACATTTCTTGTTAGAAAAATGCTGAATCTGAGTGGGCAGGGGTGAAATACGTTTAATCTTAATTTTATAAAGAGCTACAATACAGATCCCAAGATTTATTACAAAGCTGTAGTAATGAAACCACCTTGGTGCTGGCACAAAACCAGACATGTGGATCAATGTTATAAAACTGTAGAGTCACATATCACTGTTCATAATTATAGTCATTTAATATTTGATGTAGATGCCAAAAATATGTATTGAAGAAAGGACATCTTTTAAAAAGAACAGTGTTAGGAAGACTGAATGTTTACACATAGAATGACATTAGAAATTAACTTCAGGTGCAACAAAGGCCTCTGTACAAAACCTGCCAGGAAGAAACAGCTTGAAGACACCATAGGTTCTAGGAAGTATATTTTGAGCAGGAATTAATTTTCAGCAGGAATTAATCTCAACACTTGACCTTATAAATTTAAAAGTACTTCTGTAGGCAAAAAAAGAGCAATCAATCAAGTGAAGAGGAATCCCAAAGTGTGGGGGAAAAAATCTTTGTGACTATATGTCTCACAGAGGATTGATCACACAATATAAAGTGTGACTATATTGATCTCACAGAGGATGCATATATATGGCAAGAAAACAAGTGGCTCCTTAAAATATGGGCATCTAAACAGAACATTCACAACAGAAGAAATAGCAATGACTAAGAAACATTTCAAAGGCATTCAACATGCTAAACAATTATGAAAACTCAAATCAAAATTATTTCAAAGTTTCATTTGAGCTAGAATCGCTATGATTAAAAAAAACAGCAGATAAGGAATGCTGGAAAGGGTGAGGAAAGACATGCCTGATTTATCAGTCCACTGTTGGTAGGACTGCAAACTGGTGCATTTACTCTGGCAATAAGTGTCACAAATACTCATGAGAATAAAAGTACATCTACCAAGTAACCCATATATATACTGCTTGCTAAAAAGACTGGACATAATAATCCATAGGTACCTTGTCAGTCATTTTCATAGTCACCATATTCACAATAGCTTAGAAAAAGGAACAACATTTACAGATGGATGGTTAATGAAACCAGTATATAGTGGAATGGAATACACTCTATCTGGAAAGAGTTATGAAATCAGGTGACACATTCCCCCCCCAAAAAAAATAAAAGCTCTATGATGACATTTAGGGTAGGCACCAATCTGATTACAGGGTAAGGCCAGTTTAAGCACCCTCTCCAATCTTGCTAGGAGTCTTAGTTGGGGTTATGCTTGTGGATTCCTAGGAATTTCCCTATCACCAGGTTTCTCCTAGCCCCCTAAGGGCTCCCACTATTAAGCTATCTCTTTCCTTGCTCTCCCGCCCCATCCCTTCCCCCAAAAACCCCTTCTAGTTCCCTCATGTTTTCAGCCACACATCCCCACCCCTTAACTCACCCATCCCACAAATAGCCCCTCCCTGCACCCAGGGCTCTAGACCAACAGCTGAGAGCCTGCATGAGTCGGAAATTGGTCCTCTACATGAGGACAGTTTTGTAGACTTCTCTGTTTGTGGGATCCTTGCAGTGGGACCAGGATATATCCCTATTTCATCAGCTGGCTTTTTGAAGCCCCTTCTATATGGTGTGATGCTTTGCTCAGCCTTGATTGAGGGGGTTCCTGTCTCAGATGAATGTGCCAGGCTTTAATGACCCACCCACCCACCATGGGAGTTGGCCTTACCTTTTCTGAGGGGTGGATGGGGGTGGGATGAGGGAAGGGGAAGGGAGGGAGGGAGGGGAACTGTGGTTGGTATGTAAAATGAGCAAAGAAAAAGAAAAAAGATTGATTATAAATTCAAAAAAAAGAAACAAAAAATGAAACAGAAAAGCTCTACATTTTCTTTATATTTGCATATATGTTAGCTCAAAATAGTTCCACGTGAATACAAAACCTAGGGTCATCACAGAAAGCAGGGATGTGAGAAGGGACCACCAAGGTGTTGGAATACAGGTATCAGAGAACAGTAGGACACTGTTGCTATGAGGGAGAAACTGGTAAAAACAGGTGGGGCATACTTACTTGGAGAGGGATGGGAAGGCAGAGAAAATTATAAGAGAAAAATAGCAGTCAATATGTTTGAAAAAGACAAAGAATTTTATTTTGATTTGAAAGACCCGCTCGGAACGCTTCTGCATGCCCCCTGCCCCTCTGTCTTCCCCGCCTGTGCTGATGCTGGGTGTTCTCTCTGGAGCAGGCGGGAGGAGCAGTTGACCGAGGGCAGCGTGGCGGGGACTGAGCAGGGCAGGGCCAGGGTTCGGCCAGGGGCTGGAGAATGCAGCGCGGGCGGCGCCTGGAAGGGGAACTTGAGCTGGGAGAGCAGCGGTGCTGCTTGTCCAGGAGCTGCGAGTGGGGAGCCGCCTCCAAGGCCAAGGACACGGGGGCTTCGGAGCTGCCGGGGCCTCCCAAGCCTTCACCCCGGCAGGGCTCACGCCCCCCGGCCTGCCCCGCCTGGCACCGCGCCTCGGGGCTGGGGCCGAGCAAGGAGCCCGCGAGGAGGCCCGAGGGCGAGCACCAGGTGGGCCGGCACGAGGGCGAGCACCAGGTGGGCTGGCACGAGGGCGAGCACCAGGTGGGCCGGCACGAGAGCGAACACCAAGTGAGCCGGCCTGGGCCCTGCCCCCGTGCCCCCGCCCGATGAGGAACACTCCGTCCCAAGGTCTCCGCCCCCAAGGTCAGCCATCTGGACGAGGAGGGGGGAATTGAGTCTGTTGTACCAGACACCAGACCTTGAGAATATGCTGGTCTGGAATGGCTCTGTGCCTCATTTGAACCACCCAATAGAAATGACTCTGTACTTTGCCTCATTTGAATGACTCTGTGTTTCACCTCATTTGAATGACTCTATACTTCGCCTCATTTGAATAACCCTGTATAGCGCCTCATTTACATTGACCAATGGGAATAGCTCTGTACAATGCCTCATTAGAATTATCCAATAGAATCCCTGCTTCTAGCTTGCGCCTTTTTCCCTATATAAGGACCCCTTTCCCTTGGCTCGGCGCGCTTAGCCACACAGAAGCTAAGTCGCCCGGGTACCCGTATTTTCAATAAAGCCTCTTGCTTTTGCATCCAAGTTCGTGGTCTCGCTGATTCCTGGGTACGGGTCTCCTTCTACGAAAGTACCTCTTCGGGGGTCTTTCAGATTTATACTTATATAAAAATACATAGTTATAGGTTACTATGTAACATATGATTATATATAATTTATATGTGCGTGTATGTGTATATGTGTGATCAATTACTGTAGCCTCTTACCATTATTTTCAAGAGTTACAGTTATTAAAGCTGTGCAATGAAGCATTTTCTGTGAAATATTTTTTTAAAAGTACTCAGTTATGCTTTTCCTTAAAAAACAGAAGGAAAGCTACCAAGTGGAATGAACTCACTCCCGACTATAATTAAAATGAAGTCATGAGAACACGGATGCACACTAACTGCTGCTAACACAAAATGTAGACATTAAGCATGTGTCTATAGCTCTTCATCAGATGTTAGCCTGCTGGATTTCTTTTGCCCCCTCACTTGGAGAAGGAAAAAAAAACACCTCTCTGGACAACTTAATCCCTTTGAATTCATAACACACTTTGAGTGTTTATAGCACAGAGAACAGACATTACAGTTGCTGTTACTGAAACAGGAGGAAGCTCAGGCAATAAACTGGAAGAAGACTCCTGCAGTATTTTTCTTGGTCCATTGAGTAACTCAGACTATCGATATTTCACTTTCTGTTTTTTCTTCTTTCTAATAAAAGATTTCCACTAAGGAAGCCTCATGTCATTTTCCAATGTCAAATCAAGATTGATATGTTGCCTCAATGTTGTATAGCTTTTGCACCATGGAATTCTTGTATCTTTACATGACAAGAAGGCAATGGAGTATGGAAAGCAATTTAGTAAATGGAACACTATTTTGAAGAAAAAATGAATAAAACACAAAATATTGAAATGAAGTAATAAGATTACTGATTCAGCTGCCAGGACCAAGTATCTATAACATGGCAATAAAATTTTGTGTTGTAAACATTTGAGAGTGTGCAAGTTAGACAAAGCCCTATCCATAAGTAATTTATGAAGAAGAATATAAGACAAACACTAAATTTCAAATATATGTAGACAAGAAACAGGATATGCAGAATTTTGATGATGTGATTTGTAAATGTCTGAAATACAGTCATGGTCAAGATCTTTAATATGAAGTTTTGTGAGGTTTTGACAATAAATAATGGAAATTAAGAAAAACAGGGTGACATTTTTTACATTTATAAATCATAATTTAGTTACAGATACTTGGCACAAACAAAAACATTGCTTGGCAGACATAATAAAGAGAAAATACTTAAAAGTAATAATATTCAAACCACAGATTGCATTCGTATATTTATGGATATACATGAACATTTAATAAGAAAGAGGCCAGGTTCTGTGAATTTAAGAGCAAGGGGGCGTGTATGAAAGGTGTTGGTAAAACATCAGTAAAATGGGGAAATGATGTGATTATAATTTAATTTTGTATTTTTGTTGTTGTTTTTTGGAGACAGAGTTTCTCTGTGTAGCTTTGGAGGTCCTGGAACTTGCTCTATAGACCAGGCTGCTCTTGTGCTCACAGAGTTCTGCCTGCCTCTGCCTCCCAAGTGCTGGGATTAAAATCATGGGCCACCACTACCCGGCTTATACTTTAATTTTTAAAAAATGTAAAAACTTTTTTTGAAGGTAAGAATACACCACTAAATGTATATAGATTTTATTTATTAGTTATTTAATTAGATTTACCAAGTCAGAGAGACTAAAACTATCAGTCAGAAGAATCCTAGAAAAAAAGGCATGGAAGTGTAACCCATTATAGGAAAATATTATCTTTAGTGATAGCAAAGCACTTGGCTTTATAATTGTTTCTGTATTTCATGATTTGTTGAATTTTTAAGTATGTAGTCATTTTTATATTGCTGTGACTAACAAAAGAAATGACCTAATATCTCTTTTAGTTAATTTCATGGATGTTAAAATGGGAAAATATCTGATAGAAACAAAAGCAACAAGTCCTATTTTGTCTCATGGTTTCCATGGTTGCATTATATCCATGTTGGAACAGCATTGTTGATGCGAGTACCTTATATCCTGACAAACTGAGACACAAGAAATGGAATTCTTGTAATTAAATAACTTCCTTTTCTACCTGTGCATGTATTTCAGACCGCACATCCATTTTCTAGATGATTTGAAATGTAGTGAAGCTGATAATATGGTTATGTGTCACAGCATTTCTTACATTTACAAATACAAATAAATACATCTTGAACCTATACTTGATTCTTAGAACCTAATGGTAGGGTCCCATAACTAATAGGAAAGAGAATTTAAATAAAATGAGAACTTATGTACATAATCAAATGTTCTTAAAATCCATGAACAATCTTTTACTGAATCTTCAAATTTTCAAAGTATAAAAAAGTAGGTTGCAAACAAAAATTAATTTTAGTTTTGAATCTCCAGTTATCATGGTTTTCAAAGTAAATCAAGAAAAATTTTAGAAAGCTAATGCTTCTAATTGTTTAGTATTAAGATGTGCCTTTTATTCATAGAAAAAAGTTGGATTGTCTAAATTAGTAGCTCTCAATCTGTGATTTGCAACCCATGGGGTTTGAATGTCAGCTATCCTGCATTTCAGATATTTACATTATAATTCAAAACTAGCAAAATTAAAGTTATGAAGTAGCAATGAGATAATCTTATGGTTTGGGGTTCCCGCAACATGAGAATTGTATTTAAGGATCTCAACATTGCAAGGTTGAGAACCACTGAAAATATTGATGAATTCTTATTTTAATTGATTTGATAGATTTGGGAAAATATTTTTGTCTCTGTGAAATATACCATTGTAGCATCCTTAAAATTCATGTGTCTTTTTAAGTATACTGACTTATTTTCTTCAACTACCACTGTCAAAATAGACTATCAGCTATGAAAATTTAACAACTAATGAAAAGTTTTGTTTTCGCATTTTCCAGCTGGAGATCTCTTTGTTAACGATGTTCCCACCAAAAGACAGAGCTGCTGTGACATGAATACAGCAATGCTCCGATCTATGGGTATAACAGTATGCCACTAAGAGCCATTTGGCTGTTTTCCTTCAGTCATACATGTAATGTCTTTGTCAAACTCCACCCCAGAGTTTCTAAGATCTGTGTGGAAGAGGAGAGGTTGTAGAAAGCTTGGAAGAGTCTAAGTGGTGGATGACTCCAAGAAAACAGTAACTTCCAGACTCAACAAGACTGGTACTTGTTTGTACATACAACAACTGGTTCAGTAAACCTAAGATCGGCACAGTGTCATACCAGACAAAATCCAAACAGGTAGAAGAGAAGTCCACACAAATCACACCCATAACCAGTAAGCCATTGCGAGTCATGTCTTCTGAGAAAGGAAAGAGTTAACATTCTCTAATGGCTCTCACTAGGTCTATCAACCCCACTCAAGGACAGAAGTCCCAGGCTCAGGGCAACACAAACTCTGTGTGTGTGTGTGTGTGTGTGGTGTGTGGTGTGTGTGTGAGTGTGGTGTGGTGTGGTGTGTGTGTGTGTGTGTGTGTGTGTGTGTGTGTATGTGTGTGTGTGTGTGGTGTATCTGTGTGTGTGTTTTCATCATATTGATTTTCCTTTCCTTTTTAGTTTGCTTTGATTTTCAATTTAGGTTTATGCTGTTTTTCTTTTGATTTTTGAGAGAAAAGGGGAGAGAAACAGAATACTAGAGAGAGAAAGAGAAACTAGGCAAGTGCAGAGGTGGGGAAGGTCTGGGAGAAGTTAGGGAGGGGGAAATAACAGGATCAAAATATACTGTATAAAACATTTAAATACATCTTAAAATGCACTCTTTTTAAATGTTTGCTTGATATAATTTTACATTTATCAATTTATAATAATGTTAATTTCATGGAAAGGATAGGTGGAGAGATAACAGAAAGGTGGTTGAATCAGACTCATGTATAGCACAGATCTAATTCTACAAAAATGTAGATAAAATATTCTAAATTGTGTTCTAATAACAGTCTAATGAAATTTTGTGCTCCAAGACTCAAAATTTTCACACATATTTTTAAGATTTTATTTAGAGAAATCTACTTTAATTAATGCATAACTTCGGTTTATAAAACTCATCAAACCAAACTATGTTGCACATTTCTAAGAAATTTTTTGCTTTATTTGTTAGTGTATTTTAAGATGGATATTACAATTCTAAACAGAGTGTGTAGAAGTAGGTTAACAGAAATGGGCTAATAATTAAGACATTGCTAGCCAATAACAAGCCCTAGTCACCAGGCAATACTTTTCTTTTTTTCTCCTTTTTAAAATTTAAGTTAGAAACAAGCTTCATTTACATGTCAATCCAAGTTCCCTCTCCCTCCCCTCCTCCCCTGCCCTGAAAGGATCACTTATCTCATCTACTTTATTCTCCCTAGGGAAGAAAGGATTCCATGGGGGATCTTCAAAGTCTGTTGTATCATTTGGAGCAGGGCCTAGACTATCCCTGCTTTGTGTGTGTCAAGGCTGAGAGAGGATCCCTCTATGTGGAATGGGCTCCCAAAGTCCATTCATGTACTAGGGATAAATATTGAACCACTCACTACCAGAGGCCCCATAGATAAACCAGACCTCCAAACTCACATCCTCAGTTTAGGGGGTCTGGAAGAGTCCTCTGATGGTTTCCGAGCTATCAGTCTGGGGTCCACGAATAAACTCTTGTTCTGGTCAGCTGTCTCTGAGGGTTTCGTCAGCCTGGTCTTCTCCTCCCTCTCTGCAACTGGATTCCATAGTTCAGCTCAGTGTTTAGCTGTGGGTGTCTGCCTCTTATTACATCAGCTACTGGTTGAAGGCTCTAGGATGGCATGTAAGGTAGTCATCAATCTAATTATAGGGCATTTAAGATAGCCTCTCTACTGTTGCGTACATCGTTAGTTGGGGTCAAACTTGTAGATGTTTGGACATCTCCCTAGTGCCAGATTTCTCTTTAAACCTATAATGCCTCCCTCTATTACGGTGTCTCTTTTCTTGCTCTCCTCTTTTCTTCCCCTGACTCAATCTACCTGCTTCCTCTTGTCTTCCTTGCCGCTCCTCTCTCCCCTTCTCTTTCTTCTAACTCCCTCTCCCATCCTCACATGCTCACAATTAGCGCATGAGATCTTGTCCCTGTCCCCTTCTCTGGGGACCATGCATGTCACTCTTAGTGTCCTCCTTGATCCCTAGCTTCTCTGGCAGTGTGGACGGCAGGCAGCTACTCTTTGCTCTAGGTCTAACATCTATGTATGAGTGAGTACATACCATGGTTGAGTTTTGGAACTGGGTAACCTCACTCAAGATGGTTTCTTCTAGTTCAATATATTTGTCTGCAAATTTCAAGAATTAATTGTATTTTTCTGCCGAGTAGTACTCCATTGTGTAAATGTACCACACTCTCTTTATCCATTCTTCGGTTGAGGGGCATCTAGGTTGTTTCCAGGTTCTGGCTATTACAAATAGTGCTGCTATGAACATGATTGAACAGATGTTCTTGTTGAAAGAATGTGCATCTTTTGGGTATATGCCTAAGAGTGGAATTGCTGGATCTTGTGATAGACTGATTACCAATTTCCTAAGGAACCTCCATACTGATTTCCAAAGTGGTTGTATGAGTTTCACCTCCCACCAGAAGTGGAGGAGTGTTCCCCTTTATCAACATCCTCTCCCACATAAACTCTCATTGGTGTTTTTGATTTGGGCCATTCTGACAGGAGTAAGATGGGATCTCAGAGCTGTTTTGATTTACATTTCCAAGGTGGCTAAGGATGTTGAGCATTTTCTTATGTGTCTTTCAGCCATTTTAGATTCCTCTTTAATAACTCCCTATTTAGTTTTGTACCCCACTTTTCAATTGATTTATTTGGTGTTTTGGAGACTAGCTTCTAGATTTCTTTGTATAGTTTGGAAATAAGCCCTCTGTCAGATGTGGGGCTGGTGAATAACTTTCCATTCTGTGGGCTGCCATTTTGGGTTGTTGACTGTGACCTTTGCCTTACAAAAGCTTCACAGTTTTTAGCAGGTTCCATTTATTAGTTGTTGATCTCAGTGCCTGTGCTACTGGTGTTATGTTCAGGAAGTGGTCTCCTGTACCAATTCATTTTAGCTTACCAGCCACCTTCTCTTCTAAGAGGTTCAGCATGGCTGGGTTTATGTTGAGGTCTTTGATCCATTTGGACTTAAGTTTTGTGCATGGCAATAGATATGGCTCTATCTGCACTCTTCTACATGCCAGCACCCATTTATGCCAGCACAATTTGTTGAAGATGCTTTCTTTTTTCCATTGTATAATTTTAGATTCTTTGTCAAAAATCAGTTGTTCTTAGGATGTGGGTTAATATGAGGGTTTACAATTTGATTCACTTGGTCTACCTATTTATTTTTTGGATGCTGTTTTCAGGACTATAGCTCTGTAATAGAGCTTGAAGTCAGGGATGGTGACACCTCCAGAAGTTCCTTTATTGTCCAGGGTTGTTGTGGCTCTCCTGGGTCTTTTGTTTTTCCATATAAAGTTGAGAATTGTCTTTTCAAGGTCTGTGAAGAATTGTTCTGGGATTTTGATGGGGATTGCATTGAATCTGTAGATTGCTTTTGGCAAGATTGCCATTTTCCTATGTTGATCCTACCTATCCAAGAGCATGGGAGATCTTTTTCCATTTTCTGGTATCTTCTTTAATTTCTTTATATTTAATGACACAAAGTTCTTGTTATACAGATCTTTCATTTGTTTGGTTAGCGTTACCCAAATGTATTTTATGTTGTTTGTGGCAATTGTAAAGGATGATGTTTCCCTGATTTCTTTGTCAATCCATTTATCATCTGTATTTATTAGTGACTGTGGTTTTTTTTTGTTTTGTTTTGTTTTTTAGTTAATCTTGTATTCTGCCACTTTACTAAAGGTTTTTATCAGCTGCAAGAGTTCTCTGTTAGAGTTTTATGGGTCACTTATTATATAAAGTATCATATCATCTGCAAATAGTGAAAGTTTAACTTCTTCATTTTGAATTTGTGTCCCCTTGATTTCCTTTTGTTGTCTATTGCTCTAGATAGACCTTCAAGGACAATATTGAAGAGGTATGGAGAGAGTGGACAGCCTTGTCTTGTTCCTGATTTTAGAGGAATCATATTGAGTTTCTCTCCATTTAGTTTGATGTTGGCTGTTGGCTGGCTGTATATTGCTTTTATTATGTTTAGGTATGTTCCTGTTATACCTGATCTCTCCAAGTCCTTATCATGAAGGGGTGTTGGATTTTTCAAATGCTTTTTTAGCCTTTAGTGAGATGATCACTTAATTTTTCTTTCTTGGGTATTTATATGGTGGATTGCATTGATGGATTTTTATATGTTGAAGCATCCTTGCATCCCTGGCATGAAGCCTGCTTGATCATGTTGGATGATTTTTCTGATGTGTTCTTGGATTTGATTTGCCAATATTTTATTGAGTTTTTTGCATCAATGTTTGTTTTGGATATTAATCTGTAGCTCTGTTTCTTAGTTGTGTCTTTGTGTGGCTTGGGTACCAAGGTAATTGAAGCCTTATAGAATGAGTTTGGCAATTACCCTTCTGCTTCTATT
This sequence comes from Cricetulus griseus, assembly GCF_003668045.3. Classification (NCBI taxonomy): domain Eukaryota; kingdom Metazoa; phylum Chordata; class Mammalia; order Rodentia; family Cricetidae; genus Cricetulus; species Cricetulus griseus. The sequence goes on along the minus strand of NW_023276807.1, from coordinate 264,282,978 downwards.
GTGTGGAATACTTTGAGTAGAATTGGTAGGAGTGGTTCTTTGAATTTCTGGTAGGATTCTGCACTGAAGACATCTGGCCCTGTTTTTTTTTTTTTTTTTTTTTTTGTGAGAATTTTGATGACTGCTTCTATTTCATTAGGGATTATAGGTCTATTTAAATTGCTTATCTGCTCTTGATTTAATTATGGTAAGTGATATCTATCCAGAAAAATGTCCATTTCCTTTATGTTTTCTAATTTTGAGGTGTACAGGTTTTCAAAGTATGACCTGATGTTTCTCTGGATTTCCTCAGTGTCCACTGTTATGTATCCCTATTCATTTCTGATTTTCTTAATTTGTGTATTCACTCTCTGCCATTTGGTAAGTTTGGTTAAATGTTTGTCTATTTTTGTTGATTTTCTTGAAGAACCAACTCTTCATTACATTGATTCTATGTATTGTTTTCCTAATTTCTACTGTATTGATTTCATCCCACAATTTGATTATTTCCTGGCATGTACTCCTCCAGAGTGTATTTGCTTCTTTGTGTTCTAGAGCTTTCAGTTGTGCTGTTAATTCTCTAGTGTGATTATTCTCCTGTTTCTTCATGTGTGCACTTAGTGCTATGAACTTTCTTCTTAGCACTGCTTTCAATGTGCCCCATAAGTTTGGGTATGTTGTGTCTTTATTTTCATTGAATTCTTGGAAGTCTTTAATTTCTTTTTTTAAATTTTTTCCTTGACCCAGGAATGGTATAATTATTCATTATTCAATTTCCATGAGTTTGAAGGTTTTCTGCAATTTGTGTTGTTGTTGAATTCTTACTTTAAAGTATGGTGGTATGATAAGATACAGGGGGTTATTTATAATTTTTCATACCTGTTGGGGTTTGCTGTGTTGCCAAATATGTGGCCAGTTTTAGAGAAGGTTTCATTTTGTGCTGAGAAGAAAGTATATTCTTTTGTGTTTGGATGGAATGTTCTATAGATGTCTGTTAAACCACTCTGGGTTATAACTTCCCTTAGTTCCTTTGTTTCTTTGTTAATTTTCTCTCTGCTATTTCTGTCCAGTGGTGAGAGTTGGGTGTTGAAGTCTCCCATTGTAAGTGTGTGAGGTTTTACATGTGATTTGAGTTTTAGCAATGTTTCTTTAACAACTGTTCATGCCTTTGTATTTGGGGCATAGATGTTCAGAATTGAGACTTCATCCTGATGGATTTCTCCTATGATAAAATATGAAATGACCTCCTTCATATCTTTTATTGACTTTAGTTTAAATTCTAATTTGTTAGATATTTGGATTACTACTCCTGCTTGTTTTTTGGATCCATTTGATTGGAAAAAATTTCCCAACCTTTAACTCTAAGGTACTGTCTGTCTTTAACATTGAGATGTGTCTCTTGAATGCAGGAGAAGGATGGATTCTGTCTTTGTACTAATTCGGCCAACCTGTGTCCTTTTGTAAGTGAGTTAAGACCATTAATATTGAGGGATATTAATGACCGTTCATTGTTCATTCTTGTTTGTTTTGGATTTGTTGATGGTGGTAAAGTTGTGTGTGGATTTCCACCCCATTTTCTTTCTTTTGGTTGTTGGTAAAATGGGATTATCTATTGGCTGTGTTTTTATGGTTGTAGTTAACTTGCTTGGGTTAGAGTTTTCCTTCAACCATGTTAGGGATGGATTAGTGGATATGTATTACTTAATATAGTTTTGTCATGGAATATTTTGATTTCTCCATCTATAGTGATTGAAAGCTTTGCTGGTTATAGTAGTCTGGGCTGGCATCCATGGTCTCTTAGTGTTGGTATAATATCTTACCAGCATATAATGGCTTTCAGAATTTCCATGTAAAAGTCAGGTGTAATTGTGATAGGTCTGCCTTTATATGTTACTTGACCTTTTTCCTTAGCTGCTCTTAATATTCTTTCTCTATTCTGTATGTTTGGGGATTTGATTATTATGTTGTAGACCAATAGTTTTATAGCTATTATAGTGTCTGGCGCTTTATCTGGTGCTGAAGTGTTTGTGGGTCCAGACTGGCATGGCAGAAACTTTCAGCCCCAAGATTAGCCTTGGCATTGGGAGTCCCTTCCTTATGTTCACTAGGGCTTCATCAGAGTCATGCAACACCATACTGAGCAAGTTATTTTTATTTCTATTAACTATTTTACTTATTGTTGGAAAGTTATCTACTTGTGTGTCTACCTCTAAAAGTATTGCAAAACTATTACAAATCATTAGGATACTATTCTAGTGCAAAAATATAAAGGCTAATAAAATATAATTGTCATTTGAAAGAGAAGGTAGCAATTTCTAAGAATACATTTTGTTTTTAAAAATTGAGTTTTTATGGAATACAATTATTTACATATGAACATTATGTAATAAAAAGTTAAAATTCATATTGGAAAATGATGAATTTAGAAAGTAACTCTGTATTCCCAGGAATAGCAGTTATATTGATGTTAAAGGGAAATCTCCATGAAAATATGCTTCATATCTTTTTGTAAATATGTGATGTTAATCCTTCTAGGCACAATACATCTTATGTATCAGCACATTCTTCACTCTCTCTAGTTTTACTATGTCACTATCATGTTTCTAATTACAGTATTTTATTAATTGTGATCTCAATATTAATAAATTTAATGTAAATAAGCATTACTCAGACAAGCATAACTTATTTTTAAATAAAAATCACATTTTATTTCCACAGATTAAAACATTTCTTTTTTATTTAAATTCTTTAATTACTACTCATATTTACATATCCTCCTCCCTTGTTTCCCACCAACCCCCCCAACTCCTCCCCAGGGATAGTGAGGCCCTCCACATGGGACCTCAAAGTTCCTCATATCATTCCAGGGAGGGCCTAGGCCCTCCTTGTTGTATCTAGGCTGCAATAATATCCCTAGATAGGGAATGGCCTCCCAGAGTCCATTTGGTTCTACAGATAAACACTGGTTCCACTGTTAGAGTTCCCATAATCTGCCTTGGCCTCCTAGCCGACACTCACATTCAGAGAGCCTGTTTTGATCCAATGCTGTTTCCCCAGCTTTATGACTAGGGTCCCTAAGCTCACAGTAGGTCAGATCAACTGTTTCTGTGGATTTCTCTAGCACTGTCTTGGCTCCTTTTTTCATCCCTCTTCCCTCTCCACAACTGGATTCCAGGAGTATGATTCAGTGCTTAGGTGTGGGTGCCTGTCTCTGCTTGGAACAGCTATTGGATGAAGGCTCTAGGAATGGTAACTAAGGTAGACATCAATCTCTTTATAGGGGAAGGGCATCAATGGTAACCTCTCTACCACTGCCTGGATTATTAGTTGGGCTCATTCCTGTGGATCCCCTAACATCTCCCCTGTGCCAGACCTCTCTCCAAACTTGTACTGTCTCCACAGGGGATGGGCAGAAATTAAAACATTCTAATTGTGGAATTTTAGCATAGTGTTTTTACAATATATAAAATTTATAATGTTATACTTAAAATTTTTCTTTAAACATTTCAATATGGTGCACATTTTTTTGAGGGTAAACTCAAGTTCAACATGGTGGCATATGCCTGTAATTTCATGAGTTCTGAGGTTGAAATAGAAAACACAAGTGTTCCAGTACATTCTCAGCTATGTAGACTTCAAGACCAATAGTGATTACCCATCCATACCACTCTACCCAAAGAACTCTATACCTAAAGACAGAGATACCTTCTTAAGCATGTCCATTGTTGCCCTATTCATGTGACAAGAAACTGGAAACAGCAGACATGTCTACCTGCTGAAAAATGGCTAATGACTATGTGGTGTGTGTGTGTGTGTGTGTGTGTGTGTGTGTGTGTGTGTGTGTGTGCCTGTGTGTAAATAGTATTCAGTTGTGAAGAAAAATGAAAGTAATGAGTTTTTAAGGAAATGGATTCAACTGGAAAAATAATTATACTAAGTAAGATTGCTCTGAGACAAAAGCACAAACACTACCTTTTCTCTATGTGGATCCTAATTTCAAATAATTTCTGTGCTATTTGACCTGAAGAATTTGTGAAAGTTAGGAAACTAGGATTAGAACTTCAGAAGAATAAGGGTTGGCTTAAGGGAGTGTGACAATGCACATTAGCTGCAAGATACAGAGATAATACATTGGAACAGATCCAGGATTTCCCTCCATGGGGACTAGCTTCAGTCTACCAGAGGCTGCTGAAGAAGAAAGTGTATCTCAAGTAGTAACAAACTATAAACTCTAGGAACCATCTCAAACATGTTGGTCAAGATATGTATAAATATCCACCAATGCAAAGGCTGCTTGGTTATGGTATGTGATGGTGGAAACCTACTCCCCTCACACTGGATCTGTGTCTCACTTCACAGGTGTTGAGGATAGAATTGATGAATGTTCCATGCCTGCTATTGTAAGACTTATTAACTACCCAAGCCAAGGAAGATGATAGGCCCAAGTAGGGAACTTATTACCAAGGCTCATGTAATTGACAAAGCAGAAAATTTCTTTGTAAAATATATGGGCTTGTGCTCATTGATAAAAATCACTTCATACCCTCAATCAGAGATGCCTCTCCACACAAATATCTGTCATGAATGAAGAAATTCATGGCTTCTCAAGATTCACAGAATAAGCAATGATTGTCATCTCATCCCTAAAATGCCACAGGTACCATCCTATTTAAGGCTCAGGAAGCATCACAGAAGAGGCTGAAGGAAGCACCAAAGATCTAGAAGATAAAGGGATACAAAATGCCATTCTTTAGACAGGATACAACTATCATAGTCACTAACTCAAGGCAACTATACTTGTCTGCACTGGGCCCATCAAGAAGAACTGGCTGTTTAACAATCAAAGAAAGAAAGGGGTTTATGAAGCCCCATGTTTTATTTCAGGCTTTGGGCTGTTAATGGAGTTTGAGATGGGCAGGGCCACTTGGTGGCATATAAACTTCTAAGCCCCCAGACAACCAGAGATAGCTCCAAAACCATGGTCAAGGAGGTCACATGTTAATGTCAGTAGTTCATACATAAAATAATTGCCTTATTGAAGAAGGAGACTTTTGTGGATGGAGGCCTGTAGGCAGCAGTGATAAATAGGTAGATAGGAGAATGGGTGGCATGCACTGCATTTATAAGCTATGCAATATAAAAACAAATTTAATTAATGCAAAATAAAATAAATTCTTTCTTCTCAGAAAAATAGTCTCATCTTTTAGAATTCTTCATAAGAACAGTAGAAAAACAAAAACAATATATTAGAGCTTTAAATTTGCAGAGACTTTCTTCTTTGGCTGTGAATGTTAGGATTTGCATGAGTAAAATAATAATCCCAGGTACAGTAGTGAAAAACTACTAACTCATTGTGCCAAGAGCCACAGATGATATATCCACAGATGAAATATGCTGTGATGGACAACACTGGATAAGAACTCAATTTCACCAAACAACTTCATTGTAGCCCCCTTGTCCTTGTCATACTGTGGCCAGCAGCTACCATCCCTCACACCAATGGTTTTTCTCAGTTCACTGTCATAACTGAGTCTATCCATCTGCTCTTGCAAAGGACTCCTATGTAACCCATCTTCATGTGTTAACCTGTTTTTCTTCCCATCATTACTCTTTCCCCTGAATGCTTCTGAAGGAAAATGAACTATCAGTTGAAAGAAAACCTCTCCTTCATGGCAAATGTCCATAGTAAATCCACGGGGAATTGCTGGAGAGGAAAATGACTGTGTTTACTCTTTTCTTTTTTGACAGACTCATGCATTGTGTGCACGAAATGCAAGTGCTTATAGATTAACAAGACTTTGATAATTTTACAGCTAATTTGTATATTGTTTATTTTATTTTCCTGAAAGGAACAAAAATTATTGAGCTCTGTACATCTCATTTAAAAATCACCTTTCACTGTGTATGACTAATTAGGAAATGTGAATACTTACAGAAATAAACAAGATAATGTATTATGTGTAAAAATTAAATAAAGTGTAGTTGACAATATTTTCCTAATACATATAATTTAAACAGCAATGGAAATATTAACAGATGATTTTTAAGTAAACTTCACAGCAAAAATTTCATAAAGTTCTTTGACAGAAAGTTAGTTAAAAAAGAAATTTGATATTTCTCTTTGCCTAGTCAAAGATGAAAGAAACTATTCCATTTACATAGTAAAAATTTTTAAGGAGAAGATTTTCATTTTGTAGATTAGCTTTATGATACTTAATGGGTTTGCTTTACAAGTAAGAATGAGATGCAGCCAATCACTTGTCGATATACAATTTTTTGATATATAATTGAACCAGGCTTCTTTACAAGCAATTCCTGTTTTAATGTGATGAAGAGCTAAATTAAATATGCTTCTTTAAGATAATGTCTAGGCTATCATATTTCCCACCTTTGTGATATTATCTTTTTAACTTAGGACATGAACAGTTTAAGAAATTGCTTAGGTTATGTCATATTGTACAGAATACAACCCTAACTTGTACTTAAAAATTCCATTTTAACCTCCAGGATTTCTTACTTTTGTTAAGATATCCATTATTGACTACTGCTTTGTTGGAAGGGACAATATCTTGTCACAGTTGGCTTTGTTGTACATACTCCCTATTTCTGTGTATGTGCCAAGGTGACTTTATGGGTGTGTAACCAGGACATTCCCGTAGGGCTGTGTGCAGACATTTTAACTCTTGTTTAATGCTATACTATCACTATCTTAGTCATTTTAGAAAATTCATCAAGAGCACTGCTTTGTATTTAGGCCCATAAACATGTGCCTGTGTTGTGGCAGTTAAGCCCATCACCCCCCTGTCTGAGCATGCTGCTTTAAAGGCTGTAGGTCCCAATGCCCTCAGCTTCTGCCTCAAAACTGTCCTGCTCCCTAATGCACTGGTCACAGATGACAGAGAAACACACTGGGCTCTTTAGGTGTGTTTCAAATTATGAGATTTGAGGTTGGTTAGAAATGCCTATTTATGCTTTCTACATATGTATTCTGTTGATAGGTCTTCAGTGTTTCCTCAACCAACCTACTGTGCTTCTTGCTTTGATATTGTGACCATGAACAGGATTCCAGCAAAAACGGGAATCCATCCCGTTATTCCTTCTCTCTACAGTATAAAATTCAGGTACTGTATCATTTATATTATTAATTAATATAAGTCATCAGTTCTTTGAGAGTTTTATACAATGGATTTTGATATGTCCCCATTTCTCAGTTTCTTTCCAGATCCACCAATTTTCCTCCTCACACACATTTGTCTTCTTTTTGTAATTCTTCAAGAACTCTTTGTACTGCCAAAATACTCTTGGATACATGATCTTCCACTAGAGAATGGTTGACTTTGCAGATGCTGCATATTTTGAGAAAACCTCCAATTGCTAATAATTAAAGAGCAGAAGCGGTATTGGGGGTCAAAATCCCCTTTCCACGATAGGATTTGGCTCGGCTTCACTTATACAGATTTTTCTATACTGTTGCAACTTCTCTGAGTTTGTATGTGCTGCTGCTCTGCTGTGTCCAAAATATAATGTTTAAATCCACAGGTTCTGGATTTTACACCACAACTATCCCTGAGGACTGAGAGTTGGTTCACAGTACATCTTTTCCTTTTAGAGCTGAGTCTCTTATTTTCTCCTCCACAGTCTCATATATTTTGAACTTTGACAGTTAGTCATTGTGTAAATCACTGCCTACTGCAAATAGAAGCCTTATAGTTGAAGGTTAATGAGACTCTGGTCTATGGTATAATGTTAAATAATTAAAAGTCAGTTTAATACTATTTCCATTTAGCAGCATAATAGTAGGTTCTCTCCTAGTGTCTATTACAGGTCTAGCAACAGAATAGTATCAAGCATTATTTTCATCTCATGAAGTGAAATATAAAACCAGTTAGTAAGTGGGTTGGTTACTCCCGAGATATTAATGTCACTGTTTCATCAGTGGACATTTTTTTCCAGGCCTGTGATTACAGTAGCTTCTAAAGTTTATAGATATGTTTGATTGGCGATTCATTTACCTATGATAGTTTGTAATACACCTTGCAGCACTATGATAGTTTACCCTTTGCCATGGAGTGTCCAGGTTCATGCCAGGTTGGTTTTGCCATATTCTGTGGCTCAATATATGCTGTCTTCAGGAATACAACTGCAGTGGCATCTTGCCTTGCCAATAATCTTGTAGTAGTGACCATACCCATTTGGCTGTGGTTTCAGATAAGGACTTGACTCCTTGACTCCTTTAAGGTAGAAGAGTAGTGAGAGCAGTCTTGTTCTCTCTCTTGGGTTGCATAGAGCATCAGAATGGCAGAGACTGCAACTTATGGAGCAGGAAGGCTGCAGTGGTTATTTACTCTTTTTTGTGTTAAGTTGTTCCCCAAATTAACACGCAGAAACTTATATTAATTATAAAAATTTGGCTGAAACCTTGGGCTTCTTACTGGCCAGCTCTCTATTAATCCGTGTATTTCCACTTACAGCCTACAATTTTGTCTTTTATTTCAGCATAGAACATACACATTATGGTATAGTTGGATGTTTTCTTATTATTATACAGAAGGTAACATGTCAAATATAAACCTCCCTCTAAATAATAGGAATTTTTCAAAATATGGCTTCAATTTATATTACCATTTTAGTTATGAAAACTTGAAAGCTCACTTTTCCAATCTCTACGTATTTATTCTTTCAAAACACAAAAGTCACCATTTAAGCATATGATTCCATCTGGGATGAAAATTGCTTCAGTTGGGTAGGAAGGAGTTGCTTTGTTACAGTATAGGTATTTTGGTGTAGTTACCTGCACATTTCAGATCCATAAGTTAAATTAATAAGAATAAAATCCTTCAAATGTTTATTATTTAGAACTACAGTATCTTAATAATAAGGGTTCACTTTTCCAGTCTGTTGCTTTGCTTAGTGATTCAAAATTACCCTACAATAAATCCTATCATTAAGTGAATTCTCATGCATTTGCTGCTAAAAGTCAAATTTTCTTTTCTTGTGCTTTGAGGGAAGTCATTATAAAAGACACATTATTTTAATTTGCTAATTTTGTCTTCAGTAACAGGTAGTTGACTTGTTATCTGACAGTTTTGTTTTTAGAATTTCACATTAGACAAAGATCTATTGAAATCTGTCAAGGATAAATTGATACTAACCCTGACAATGAAGGCATGACCAGGGTCATCAGCATTTATAGTCTTGCCAGTTTGTGAAATAGCTCATATAGTTCATTCCCTACTCTTTCTTCATGTATAAACAGAACAATTATTTCATAATCATTTTGTATGCTTACATCTTTAAAAAATGATGTGCACTTCTAAATTTGTGAAAAAATCTTGAATTAAAATATTGTCTCTTAAATCAGCATAATTTCTTGTTTTCATTCTTAACTCTATGGTAGGCATCATATTATCAATTCTCAGTGAACTGTGATTTTGACCATCTCATCTGCAAAGATGTATCTATATTTCTCTGCTCAAATTCTAAGTGAATCCCTGTTTAAATACCACATCCGTATTCCCTCATTATGTTTTTATTGTTTTATACAGATTTCATCCAACAAAATATAAGCTAGATGCACTAGTGAGTTTTTGAAGTTCACTCATCATTTTTCAGGTGAACAAATGAATAACTGACATAAAATTATCCATTTATTTTGTAGTGTAAACTATTAACACTTGTCTATTTTTGTATAAGTTCACACACATCTGAGTTTTGGAGAAAAGTATCTCTTTTTACCCAAAATATTTGTCAATTATTCTCTGAAAGATTTTCATAGAACCTACAGCTTGTGAATAATTAGCCCTATGAAAATCAGATAACACTAGAGCATCCTCACCTCCTCCAGCAAATTTTTGCATCCACAACACATGTCAATCCCAGCTTCCTCTCCCTCCCCTCTTCCCCCACAAGCCACCAACACCCTAAGCCCCCACCCCATACCCCTCCTCTCCCCAGAGAAGTTGAGGCCCTCCAAGGGGGATCTCCAAAGTCTGCCATATCATCCCAGGCAGTGCCTAGGACCTCCCGTGTGTCCATGCTGAGAGAGCATTCCTCCATGTGGAACAGGCTCCCAAAGACCATTTGTGCTCCAGGATAAATACTGATCTAATACCCAAGGCCCCATAGATTGCAAGGCCTTCTCACTGACACCCACATTCAGGAGGACAGGATCAGTCCAATGCTGGGCTCTCAGCCATCAATCTGGGGTCCATGAGCTCCTCCTTATTCAGGTCAGTTGTTTCTGTGGGTTTCGCCAGCCTGGTCTTGACCCCTTGCTCATCAATTCTCCCTCTCTGCAACTGGATTCCAGAAGTTCAGTTCAGTGTTTAGCTGTGGGTGTCTACCTCTGCTTCCATCAGTCACAGGATGAAGGCTCTAGGATGGCAATAAGGTAGTCATCAGTCTCCTTATTAGGGAAGGGCATTTAAGGTAGCCTCTCCACTATTGTTTAGATTGAAAGTTGGTTTCATCCTTGTAGCTCTCTGGAAATCTCCCTAGTGCCAGATTTCTCTTTAAAACTATAATGGCTCCCTCTATTATGATATCTTCCCTTGACCCAACATTCCTGCTCCCCCATGTCCTCCTCTCCCTTCCTCTTCTTCCCCTCTCTATCTCCCAGTTCTCTTTCCCCTTCCCCCATGCTCCCTAATTGCTCAGGAGATCCTTTCCCATTCCCCTTCTCTGGTGTAGCATGACTGTCTCTCTTAGGATCCTCGCTGTTTCCCAGACTCTCTGGTGATGGGATTGTAGACTTGCAATCACCTGTTCCATATCTAAAATGCATAAATATGTGAGTACATACCATGTTTGTCTTTTTTGTGACTGGGTTAACTCACTCAGGATGAGTCTCTGACATCATAATTGACAAAGATCCCTGTACTCACCTTCACACCAGGTTATATTGTATCTCAGGTGATAAGTGTTTAAAAGAATTTGAGAGGAGAGGTAGTTCCTATCTCCTTTGGCCTTATTTCTTTTTTTAATAGATCAGTGTATTGCATTAGAATATTTTACTTTAAAACATATTTCAAGCTCAAGTCTATATACTACCAACAATATTTTAACTCAAATATATACCACCAATAAACCACAGTGCATATATCACATTTCAATAAAAATTTAAAAGTAACTTTTAATTTTTTTAAACTACAATATAATTATATCATTTCCCACTTTTCCTAAATTCAGTTTTCCCATATACCCCTTGATATTTTTTCAAATTCATGGCCTTTCTCTTTAATTGATATATACATATGAATTACCTTATATATAATATATAAATTACATTTACTATATATAATTTATATATTAATAAGTTCACATATTAATATATATTCCTAAATTCATCAATACAATCTATTTTCAATGAAATTGTAAATATCATTCAGAAATTCATAATAAGCCTGGTTCAATAACCTTTAAATTGGTGAAAATTTAAAGTCTTGGAGAAGTCAGGAAAGAATTGATTGTTAATGTAGGACACAAAATTAGTGAATAAGACACCTTTCACATACTCCCTCTCTGTTAATATATGATAAGCTGATTTACCTATGTCACTACAGAAATATTGATAAGAGTTTGAAGGTGTTTCTTTTTTATTTTTATAGAAAATAGATTCTTCTGTGACATGATACATCCCAACCACAGTTTTCCCCCCTCCACTCCCTACAGTCTCCCACCATCTCACTTCCCCTACAGGTCACTCCTTCTCTGTTTCCCTTCAGAATCAAACAGGCTTCCAAGAGACAACAGTCAAACAGGACAAAAACAAGATACATTACACCAAGGCAAAAGTCCTCATATCGAGGCTGGACAAGACAACACAATTGGAGGAAATGAGTCTCAAAAGCAGGAAATACACTCAGAGATACACCTGCTCCCACTGTAGGATTCACACATGAACACCAAGCTGACAGTGAAACAATACACAGAGGAGTAGGTGCAGACCCATGCGGTCTCCATGACTGCTGCATCAGTCTTAGTGAGCCCATATGTGCCCGGCTTAGGCCGTGTTCTACCAATGTCCCCAGTCCCCTCTGAACCCTACAGGACTTCCTTCCTCTCTTCTTAATAGACGGACCTGGGACATGATGGAGGTTTTGAAGTGCTTCTTTCTCTATTAAATCAGTATTTTAATATATAAATTATATTTATGGGTAATTTGTTTTAATAAATTAGTTGTGAAAGATTATTTTATTAAAATACTTATCCAAGAAAAGGTACTGCAGAAATTCTGTTCTGTGTAAAAAAATAATACTGAGATCTACTAGTATTAACAGCTTCCAGGATTTTCCACATAGAAAATTCTTCCCATTTTCCCTTTCACAATTAAGCCAAGCCATGTACATTTGGTTCTTGGAGTCTATCACATTGAGTCCTAGTTATCCTCTCTTTAATCATTCTTCTGCATAATAGTCAAAGCTATTTCTTCTTGTCAACATCCATGTGATGCAGGAGTGCTTCTGCAAACTGAAGATATTTGCCCTGATCTGGCCAGCATTTTATTCATTGCATCCCTTCCCTTGTCACAAAATAATGGAAACTTGACAGGATGGGGCATTTTTCAATGTGTTTGATGACATTGTTTTACACAGATGGATGAGCTCTTTTTCTATGAGATACACAATATAGCATAGACATCTTTAAAATTACCATACTATGTAGCACTGTAAGAATCTGTGACATTTCTTTTTTCTTAATATTTCATTTGTTCTTCTCTCATACAGTACATCCCAACTGCAGCCTCTCCTCCCTCTTCTCTCCCCAGTCCCCTTACACACACACCCTCTTTCCCCCAGATCCACTGTTCTCTAGTTCACTTCAGAAAAGGGCAAGCCTCCCAATGATATCAACCGAACTTGACATAACAACACGAAATAAGACTAGACACAAACCCTCATATCAATGCTGGATGAAGCAACCAAGTAGGATGAAAAGGGTTCCTAAAACAGGCAAATGTGTTGGAGACAGCTCCTTTCCCTACTGTTAGGATTCCCAGAAGAACACCCAGCTAAAACCTAAAAATATATGCAGAGGGCCTAAATTAATCCCAAGCAGACTCCTTGGTTGTTGGTTTACGCTCTGTGAGCCCCATGAGTCCAGGTTAGTTGATTCTCTGGGTTTTCTTGTGTTGTCCTTGATTCCTTTGGCTCCTGCAAACCTTCCTCACTCTTTTCTGACAGATTCCCTGACTTCTGCCTACTGTTTGGCTGTGGATCTCTCCATCTGCTTGAATCAGTTGCTTGATGAAGCCTCTCTGATGATGATTATTCTAGGTAGCAATCTATGGGTATAGCAGTGTATCACTAGGAATCATTGCATTGACTGTTTTTTTTTTTTTCTGGTTGTGTTTGGTTCTGTCCTAGGTATTTGGCTGTCCAGGTGTCCAGGTTCTTGTTCCTAGCCATCATGGCAGAGTCCAGAGTAGGCTCCTTCCTGTGGCCTGGGTCTCAAGCTTTAATGTAAAGTTATGGATAAATATGCTAAAACCCACAGACCCAGTGAACTTAAATAATAAAGAGGGCTCAAAGACGGTAGCATGAATCTCCCTGGGAAGGGTAAATAGAATAAATATCAAGGAGGGAATGGATCCATCTGGGGACTAGAACAGGAGGGATAATGTTGGGTAGAAGATGGGGGGAGAGTACTGGAAGAGAGAACTGAAATTGGGGGAAATTGGGGAGTGAGGTACAAACTTAGTGCAAATGATACTCCCAGGAGTCTGTGAGGGTGAACCTATCTAAGACTCCTAGTAATGGGGGATATGCAGCCTGAAGCAGACATCATCCGGACAGAGAAGGATTCCAGTGGATGGACTGGTAAACCAATGCAATCACAAAACTGTTGACTACAATTTGTCCTGCCTGCAAGATGTGCTCAGGTAAAGGTGGTGGCAAAACTGTGAGATTTACACATCCTTCCCAGACTTCTCTTCTTTATCTAACTTCTATGGATCTGTGGATTGCATAATCAATGGATTATTTAGGTGTTTGTGTCAGATAATGTAATTTAGTACTCTGAATTATTGGACAACTTCTAGCTCCAAATTTCCGTGAGGTAAAAATAGAAGTCACCCTTTCAGGTTTAAAAACACCCCATTACTCTTTAATACTTCAAAAGCCTGAATTATCTGCATAGGGTGACTGTGTAATCCCTAATTAAGTCTCTAGGTGATGCCTAGAACCAATTTTCAGTGATTTCCTGAACTTGAAAATTTGAGAAGAGTACTCTAAATGAAGTTACTTTATTAATTACTTTGAGATTATACAATAAGACAGGTAAGCACAATGTGGCTGGGCAACTGTGATGAAATAATGCAAGAGAAGGAGAAAGAAAGACTGTGGGAGACGAGGAGAAATGAGGCAAGTGGGAGTAAGGCAAGAAAATGAAGAGCCGTTGAGAAAGGGCCAATGAAGAAGGCTCAGTTCCCCCGGCAACCTCCTCTCTAAATGAGAGCTCTCATAGTGGATAAGCTGTAAGGAAAACTGCTGAGTGAGAGTGGCCATTGACAGTGCTCTCTAGTTCTAAAATCTATAACCACAACAGTGACTAGATCAGTAAATTGCAATACTGGTACTTTTAGAATAGGAGTAACCAACAGTTGTCTAATTGGGTTTAAGGCATGTTCAACAGGAACAAATTTATGATGAGTGAATTATCTGAGGTAGGAACAAGCAAAAACTAGAGGGAGAATCTATAATGATCAGTCTCCTAATACAATAAACTTTCTGCTTTTTAACATCTATCCTTACACCCACACATAACCTGTTGCAAATCTTTCTGTGACAGATGGAGATTATTACAGAGATGCACAAATGCTCAGGAAAGATAGTAAGTAACTGTGGAATGCCCAACACCAACGGATATATAGGCAGCACAAACTCTAAGATTGAGGTTCAGGTAACATCACATAAGAATATATATATATGTGTGTGTGTGTGTGTGTGTGTGTGTGTGTGTGTGTGTGTGTGTGTGTATGATGTATATATGTATATATGTATATATATATATTACACATAAAATAATATATTACAAACATATAAAGGCAATACATTTTTTAAAACGATGAATTTAAGACATTCCCAGGATAACTTTGTGGGGTGGGGAGAAGTGTGATAGTAATATAAATGCAGTGGTTATGAGATTATAAAAAACATTAAAATTAAAATATGTTTATTGTATTTTTTTGTATTTTTAATGTTATAGTATTTATGTATTATATTTATCAATATTATATACCATTAAAATGTTCCATTCATATGCAAACAATGCATACATAACTGATGTATTTTAAAGATCTTAATCAAATGAGAGTTTGCTGGAATTAATAAATGCAAGATTCTTGCGTTGGAAATGTTCATCCACAAATCCACTTTTTAACATGTTAGCAATGTGCAAGTTACCAGGAAAGGCTTATAAATTAAGGCTTCCGAAACCAATTTTCCATTAGTTTTAAAACCATTAATAATATTTCTGATTCCTTTTCTCCTCCACCAGTTCAGCTCTAACTCTGTTAAGAGAATAATCTTTCCTGGGGATCCAGAAATTCCTCCTGCAGAACAAGAGCCCTTATGAAATTTATGTGAGATCTGCTTTACTATTGAGAGGCTTGAACCAAGGTATATTCTATTATTGTTTTCTAAATATTTCAATAATTTCTACCTAATGTAAGTTATAGGAAATTGTGGAAGTAAAGAAAAATATATGTAGTAGAAGCATTCTAATTATTTCTCATTCTGTTTGTAGTTCATATTACTATATAATATCTATTATGAATTTTTTTTGTTTTTCCTTCTACAAGGAACAACAACACATCACTTTCAGGATGTAGTATGTCAACTGCTGTGGAATGTCTTAAATATTATTCCACAGTGAATACTTTGTATTGTTTCTGGGGTTTCTCTATTCATAATCCAATAATTTGTGTATTTTGTGACAATTCATATTTTGAATTGCTTTGAAATCCATATTTGCTTATTATTTACTTTTTGGAAAATGGTGTTCTCACAAATCTTAAAATCAATGTGAATGTCATACATAGATTCATATCAGAGTTCTGGTTTACAGGAGTTCATCTATCTATGATTTTAGTGAACAATAAGATCATGTTAGTTTGGAGAACGGCCATTGATACTCATGTATTCATGCATTCACTATGTATCTTAAGACATTTTTTATGAGCTTCAAATTTTCCTTTGCAGAGTAATTTATTTCTTTGAGTTTTCAAATGACAAATAATGACTTTGTCAAACGAATATTACAGATTGTTTTACTTTTACCCACTGTGGTGCCTGCCTTGCTTGTTCTGTTACAAACAATTCAGATAAATATTCTCATAGATATTTTGATAAAATGCTGTAATAATAATGAACACATTCATTCTAATAGCATCTTCATTACTGTAATGAAGTTTTATTAATATTCATTTGGGGGGGTTATGTAATTAGAAGAAATCATTTTGAAAGGATCAGTGTACTAGAAGCCTCAATGGATTACTCTACAATAAACTTTAGCTTCCATAATGAATTTTAAGTTTCCCCATGTATTATGTAATTGGTAGGTAATTTGGTAAATTATTATAGTATAAATAAGGATATTATTGCATAATTAAATTATTTATAAACATTAAAAGAAATAAAATTTATCACAGATTGTGTTTTGTACATCTGCAGAAGTTAAAATAAGAATTGTATGTTAATTCAAATGAAAATATTCAATTCCTTTCTATCTTTATGTCTAATTGGGCTGCAAATATTACTATGCTGACTTTGAATGAAGGTCAAATTTAAATGATCTGGTAATTATAAGGAGTTCACAAATATGCTTTTATAAGAACTGAAAAGGACCTTCTTTTAAAACTTGGATTACCATCTTGCTATTTTAGAAGAAATTATTTAATAAAGGCAAATAATAAAATATTTCAAAATAAAAATATGGCATTAAAATATTTGAAAATAGATAAAGGAAAATGCATTTCTTTTGCAGAACCATAAAAATATTCACAAGCACACCTTCATAAAACATATGATTTTGTGGTGGCAGCCCAAGAAAAATAAATAAAATATGATATGTATTTCATTTTAAACCGAAAGGGTAAAGTTATCTTTTTCTAGTGTACTCCATCATCACAATCACTGTATAGCCTCACCTTATAATTGTCCTAACTCCCAAATAAGGTAAATACTCTAGCTTGTTTTTGTCACTAAGCATAAACAGCCTGCAGAGGAGTAGCAACTTTCTAGCTGTGTTTTTTTAGCTTTTCAAACCAACTTCAACTCAAGAATCTATTTTCAACTGCTCTCTACTTCTCTGTGCTGTGGTAACTATTCCTTTTAAGAGTAACAGAAGAGTCTCTGATCAGGCAAAATGCATTGTAGATATGCAGAAGAACCACATACAAGGTGGCCTCTTGTCTCCTATACTCATATTTCTCTGTTAGACTCAGCCCAATGGTATAGTCCATGCATTCTAAAGTAGCATCGTTTGCAAACAAGCAGTAAGTGAGTCATAGTATCTCTAAGGAACTATTTCTAAAGACCCTTACACCTCCAATTTTGCTGTCACTCAGAGTTGTGACAAAGATATGCATAGAGTTGTTCAATGTTTTAAAATGCTCAATATTTTGAAATAAAATTAGATTTCATGGAAAATGTGAGTCCTAATGAAGACTTAGAAAAATATCATTACAGTAAATAAAATACATCTACATGAGGAAGTGTGTGCATTGTATTTTCTTTGTTAGTAAAATGTTAACTCATGTGGTATTTGTTTATCATTATTATAAATTTATACATGCTACTAATAATGCAATAGTAATTTCACAATGTGTACATTGCGACCAAATAAGAATTCACACAAAGGCATTTGTTTGATAATACAACATTGAATTTGGCACACATATTTAGTTAAAAAGGAAGCCCATGAGGCCAGCAAAGCAAAACACATTTATGAAAGCTAAATTTTAGAAGCTAACTCTGTTATGTGGACATTCAGTTACCAATCAGTGTGCTGATGTAGAGACACAGCATTGTGAGAATTGGAGAAATGGAAGAAAAGTTGCATCTTAATTTTGGCCATAAGGCAACTGTCATTCCAACACAGGAAAGTGCTAGAAAAATTAATAAGCATATTAGACAGCAATAGTTTATTGCAGTATTTTATGCAAGAAATACGTTTTTCATATGCTGATGCATAATTGTTTTATTGGCTACTGAAAATGTTCAACTAAATCCAACAGAAATGACTTAATATTTAGTGTTTGGGACAATAAATTTTACTATAGTTATCAATATTTACATTTATTTATAAAGATTTCTATGTTAACAAAACAATAATTCTAGAACTTCTTGTGCCTTTCTTCAGGTTTTTTTTTTTTTTTTTACAATTTTACAATTTTTCAAACCACTCAAAATCCTATCCTTTAACAATAATCTATATATTTCCATGAGAGTTGCCTCAAACACTGAGTTGAACATTAACCATTTAGAAAATAAGATGCCGTTTTTGATTTAGTGCATAGGTGAGATAAATAAATACAAAAAAACAACCCTAATTCATATGAGTTAAAGTGTTTGCAATATGAAAACCAAAAGCCATGGACTCTGTATGTATAAAAATGGAGACATACTTCATAAGGAGAGTATTGAAGGTGAAGCTGTCAAAACTTCCATTACTTTGATCAACCACTTATCATGACTGCAGATTAAGTAATATATCATTAATAATAAATGCAAAAAGATTGGATTCGTCATTTGGGAGGTGGGCCTTAGCATGTATCTGTGCTCCTTGGAGAGGTGGTTCATTTTATTTGGTATGTAAGGATTCAGGTACCATGGCTTCTGCCATTCCTTGGTGATGCTGGACTTTGTCACAAGAGAGTTGGAACAAAGCATCATTCATGCTATCATCGTCTTATGACTGGGACATGCGATCAGCTGCTTAAAGCTTCTCTGCCTTTACTTCCCTGCCAGCAGGAATTGCACCCCAAATGGGGAACAAAAAATGAAAAGACATTATCCTTTAAATTGCTATTTTGTAGCTATTCTATTGTATAGTTGTTATTTATTTGATATTTATTGCAAATAGATTTTTCCAACAATGTATTGACTACAGTGTTCCCTCCTTTTGCAAATCCTTTCTGCCTCCCCTCCTACCCAATTGTACACTCTTTCCTTCTCTGTTTCATTAGAAAACAAAGAGCAACTCAAATACAATGAAAGAAGGAATAACATAACGATACACAAAGAAATACGGCAAAACAAACAATGGAAAAATGTGGAGAAACATAGAAAGATACAGAGATACACATATTTTCACATACACAAATCCCATAAAAACACAAAATGAAGACCCATAATATTATGCAAAAGATATGTAAGGGAAAATATGCCAAGAAAAATCATTCGCTCAAAAAGTACCATCTAGTGTTTGTGTGTACGTGTGTGTGTGTGTGTGTGTGTGTGTGTGTGTGTGTGTGTGAGAGAGAGAGAGAGAGAGAGAGAGAGAGAGAGAGAGAGAGAGAGAGAGAGAGAGAGAGAGAGAGAGAGAGATCCATCTATTCTTTGGATGAGGCCTGCCTTTCAGTACAATTTGTATACCTGGTAGGACTCCATGAAAGAAAACTGAAATTTTTCTTTTTGATCAGTTCTCAATTATAGATAGCTCCTTGTTTAGGGATAGATTCTGGATATTTTATATCATCACCAAGAAAAGGAATTATTAAACCCAGATTGGAGAGTTCAAATGATAGTTCAATGCAATCACCAATCTTCTGTTGAATATTTTATCATACAAGCTGTTACTTGACTAGACTGAGTTTTGAGTGGTGAGCAGCTCAACAGATAGTAGTGTATAAATTTCATTTCTGATTTCAATGAGTAAACTGAAGTATATGGGAGAATAGCTCTGCATTTACAAAATATAGCCCACATATTTGATAATGATGGTAGACCAATAAGAATAAGAATATCTGTTTCAAAGCTCCCTCTGTCTCTGTCTCTGTGTCTCTGTCTCTGTCTGTCTCTCTGTCTCTTTCTCTCTCTCTCTTTCTCTCTCTCTCTCTCTCTCTCTCTGTGTGTGTGTGTGTGTGTACACACACAAGTGAATAATATAATTCTGTGATTGTGCACTGTGGATTGTGATTCTAAATCACATAAGAAAGCCTTGGACAGGAACTATGGCAGAATACACATGGACAGGATTTCTTTCTCAGGGATTGCTTCAGTTATTTCTTAGACTTTCCACTGATTAGATTAGGCCCAACCAACTTAAGATGATTTAGTTTATACTCATGTAACTTATTACTTTTACTTTACCAATTTCAGATATGTTTTCAGACAGTGTTGCTTTCCTTAATTGTCAAACTTTCAACCAGTCAAACTGGCAGTTGAACATTTTGTGCTGTGAAATAACAGATACTTACTTTGAAATACTCCCTCTAAGTAATGATGGATTGCATAAAGCATGAACCCATGCTACAACATCACAAATGTGGGGACTGTTCTGAGTAATTGTAAAATAAAAAAATATTATTTAAACATTGCATAAATCAATTTGTGAACAGCATGTACATGGTTATGTGAGTAATTACCTTGTATACTGTCATTTTAAGTGTAGATAAAAGGAAATTGACATAACATTGAGATATATTTGGTAGCCTAAAACTAATTTTGTTTTTCTGATGCTGACTTAATGTTAAATATTTTCTGGCTAGTAAATTTTGCTGAAGCTGTGCATTTTAATTGAATGACAACACAACATTGAAAAGTTTTATGAAGCATTATGGAGATATAAATCAGCGATAACTAAGTCACTATAACTCCTCATTAAAACACATACACACATAGATACACACAGGAGCCTCAGAATATTCATATTTTATAGCTACTTCTATAAGAGAAAGCATTTCAGAGTGTTGTCTATCCAGAAACTCTCTCCATTATGCACTTACATCTACATCTTTCCATCAGCATTGTTATTTCAGAGTTAAATAACTTGGATTTCACATTGCTTTGTTGTCTTGCAAACTTTGGTTTCTTACATTAAATCAATAGAATCTGCAAACTCTATTAACATCACTAACCTTTCATGTTATATTTCAATTTATTAACATCTTTCTTCTAATTGTATCATATATATTGAAGGTAGTTATTTTCATTAACTTTTTAGATGAGCAAGTTGATTATCACAAGTTAATTAGAGCCCTTAATTTCTTATACCTACTCCTACTTCAACCACAGATAGAATGCAAAACTACAAAAAGAACCTTTATATTTCTTTATATTTCTTTATATTTCCTGGTCTTCAACCTTGTGGTGCAGTGGTTGGAGAATGCAGTTCTACTACTAGAGAAAGTTGTATAGGTGTAGTTCTTATGGTTCACCAAAAAATGACTTTATAGTAATTGAAGACCATTACAGAATACACAACTGGTAATAATGCAGGGATCATTGGATCATGGGATCCTCAATCCAGTAGATACTTCTAGAGCATAACTCTTAGAATTTGCCAGAGAAGTCTCTTTCTGCAATAGGTAGTCATTCTAATAGACTTGTCAAAGTACCAAGAGTCAGTGCTCACATAGAAGACATTTACATAACTCCTTGGAGGTCCAGGGAAAATGATGAACAAGAGATGGGAACCTTGGAAGAGCCAGAGGAAGGAGAGGGTTGTCCAAAACTGCTGCTGTCAGGACACATTATGGACAGTATAATCATGAACACAGAGTTGCTGTGACTATCTGGGGATGAACTCCACAAAAATGAGATACAAAAGTAGGAATTAATTTTCAAATGCAGTTAGAAATTACACTGGTTCAGTAAAGTGAAAATGGTAGAGTTTTCCATGATCAATGACCCCATTAAAGAACTTTTATCTGAGCAGCCACCAGCCTCCTTTAACAACTTCATTGGCCTGACTTAATGCCAATGGTGTGTGTGTGTGTGTGTGTGTGTGTGTGTGTGTGTGTGTGTGTGCAGGCGCACACTTGTGTGTTTGTCTGTGTGTGTATTCAGGTGTACTGTGTTCATATGAAGGCCAGAGGATTACTTTGTTTATGTGAAAGCCAGAGAAATTTTTTTTGCATGTGCCTCTTTGCCTTAAATCACTTTCTTTTCTTTCTTTATTTTGGACAAAGGGCTCTGTAGTAGACTGCACTTCCCCAGGTAGGCTAAGCTGACCTATCTTAAAGCCCCAGGAATTCACTTGTCTCTTCCGCCCCAGTGCCAATAATACAAGTATGCTGACACAGCTAACATTTTTATATGAGTTTGAGGGATCACACTCAGATTTGCATGCTCACAAAGCAAACCCTTCACTGGCTGAGCCATCGCCAAGCGAGACATTATTTTTTGAGTGAGTATAAATAGGTGCACAGACTCCACAGGAATTTCAAGGGCTCAATTTTCTCATAATTAGTTGGAAGATGCCGAATACTTTTAAGCTCTTGACTTCTGTCTCTTTTTCCTAGTGAAACATTTTCCCATTGTATTCCTTTTTTCATGTTTTTCCTGGAATAAGCCAAAACTAGCCCACTATCTGCATCAACAAAGAGTTTGTCTAGTAACTGTTTGGTGTCTGAATGAGGCCTCTCACAGAATATCATCAAAGAGCATGTGCTTTCAAATGAAGTACTCAAGAAATCATCTCCAAACACTCTGCCTACTGGTTATGTTTTCAGTCCAAGAGGCAGCAGAATAATAAAATTATTTGCCATCAGTTTAAGCTATAAATTCTACATGAGAGGAAAATGTCTATATTCACATTGGTATCCAGTTTTTCTTATGTTCATAACTCAACTCAAAACAAGAGAAGAAGATATTATTTTAATGCATACTATATTTTGTATCCTTTGATGCTTTATGTGTTCTATTTTACTACTGTAACAAGTTTATTAGCTTCTCCCAAGTGAACCATATTGATTATTATAGGTAAGAAGTACAATGTGAACTAAATCAATAGCTGACTTTTATTCCTTCCTGGAGATCTTTGGAGACAAACTCTCCCCTTACTCATTCTGATTGACTAAAGAATCCAACTTTCTCTAGCAGGAGAACTGAATTCCCCAGCCACAGGCTCACCAGGGTCTATGCTAAAAGCTGAGTTCTTTGGTAGAAAAGTTGGAGAGAAGGAGAGAGGGGAGTGAGAACATAACTTTGTTCTAACAAAACTATAGAATTTCTGTGCAGAAATGTTCATTGAAAGGTAACAATCATTAGCAGGAGAGTGGTAGGGTGCTGCACCAAGCAGTGCAAGCAGACAGTATAAAAACACAGAAAAAGCAATGGTGCAACAGGAGCACCATTTATTTAAACAAGTTGTGTGAAACACTTCACACACACATGCACACACACACACACACACACACACACACACACACACACACACACACACACACGGACGGGCGAGCACAATATAAATTATATTATTGACCATGATCTATTCACTAGACAATCAAATATGAATCATTAATTTTGAATTAAAATGTCTATTTTGACATCATATGATCTAAGTTTAAAGAATTTGTAAGACAAGGAATAGATTCTTTTAAACAAAATAAGACTAAATCTCTTCTATATAATTTCACTTTTAAAGACTGAACATTAAGTGCAGGTAGATATAGGGAATAACTGAAAAAATATTAGGAATCCTTTCTTGATCTGATGGCTTAACTTTATTTTCTTTCAGAACATAATATTTTCTTTTCATGAAATTAAAACTTTATAAAAGCACACCTTTTAACTGGGAATATGAGATCTCATCACATAAAATCTATATATTTCAGAAAAAAACTACATCTTGTATAGAAAGTAAGAATACCACACTTATATTTTGCATTTATTTCTTGTATTAAGTAAGTTGAAGTTGCACCTAGTTGAACTGCCCACTAACAATTTCTCTATTATCAATTTCCAAATTGATACCCTAAATTTTAGACAAAGTTATTCAAATTTAAATGAAGGTCTTCACCCTAGAAGACTGGGAGAGAAGTTTCCAGAGTAACTCCTGTGGACCTGTTTCTGCTGAGTTTTAATTTGTTTCCTTGAATGTTCTTTATTTATTTTCTTAATTTTTCATAACAAATGATGCATTTTGTAATAAGAAATACTTATTTTCATATTCCTTTGGACATCAATCTTCATCTTGCCTTTTAAAACCATTTGCTTTAAACATTTATAGTCTGCTTTTGCTGTGCTAAGCGCTATTCTTGGTCCTGGAATGTGGCACGAGGGAAATGAATTGAATGTCCTGCGTCAGGGCTCTGCCCTGGGTTCTTTATAGTAGTTTATCACAATTAAAATTATATATTTTACTGCTTGAACTTTTGTTTAAATTCTATGTACCCAAACTGTGTAAGCAAAATTTCAGGCCAGACCTTTTTAAAGACATGATTGTAGCATCACCCCCTAGAATCTCTTGGTAACAACAAATATCTGTCCAAAGAAAACAGTGACATGAGAGACTTAATAAACTTTTGTTGAGGTGAATAATGGAGAAAATGTAAGGCAAATAAGAAGCAATTAAATGTGTCTTCTATGTTGACATTCTTTGAAGAAGGGATGCCATTCTTTATGTGATCAACATAAGAGATTTTTATCAGCATTGTATAATGTAACTAATTTTAAAGTATCATAAGAATAGATTAGAAGTTGTTAAAACAAGGTGTAGTCTGCAGGAAAACATCTAAAATGATATGCAGTATCATCAGCTCCTGCTGTGATTTGAGCAACAATGTAATGATAGTCATGATTAGAAAGAATACATCATTGTAAAGTTATACGAAGATCTGCTTGTAACATTTTGAGTGACATCTTCGAGGATGTACAGAGAAGCACGACACTGGTGTTCTTTCTATGCCACTAACATCATTCAATCTTAAAAAAGAATACAAACTCATATTTTAATTTAGTAGTACATTAGCAACTTATTATTGAATCTTAAAAAGGTAAATAATGTTTTAGTAAGGAATTCTAAATTAGCTTTCAGAAGTCATTAGGTTTTTATTCATTTTTTTGTGTATTACAATATGCTGTTGTTATTTGTATATAAATACTGTTAGAAGCATAAAATAGGCCATACTGTTTGCAAAACTTTAATAATTATATTTTAACATTTAACTGAAAAACAACAAAAGTATAAAATGATATGTTCCTAATAATAATAAATTATAGATACTGGAATTAAAGGAAATCAAGAATTCTTCAGAAAACACCTGCAAAAAGCTTTTCCCCTTCTGAAAAACACAATAACAAAGATTTTGCCTCTTGTTGAGACTTCAGAGCTAGCATCCTTGTTCATGAGAAAGTTCAGAAAAAAAAGTGGGAAGAACACTTCAGCTCTATGGAGCAGCAAGATCAACAATAGTAACAAGAGGACAAGACCTCTGGAATACAAAGATGATGCCACCCTAGTGTTATCCATTGCTACACTCTTGGAGAAAATGTTATGTGGAGCTAAGTCCTGAGGGGAACACAGTTCCCCTGACTGTGAGGTCTCCAAGAATTACACATTCAAGATCAAAGTACATAAAATAGAGGACACTACACAAACCCAGAGCTAGGGAAATGCTAATAGACCTAGACAAAAGAATTGTTTCCCTTCTGCATTGGAATCTCCTCTTAATGCTGAGTGAAAACATTAACTAGCCAATGGATCTCATGTGTGCTCGGATCCCTGAACCAGCACTACAGACCAGAGAATACTAGGTGGAACAAAATGAATTAAAAAGTAGTGTGGGTTATGGGTTTATACAATTAGTATTGTTCAATAACTACTGACATATTGTAGGGCAGCAAGTACCCAGGCCTGATTTGAATTCACTATTGAACTTATTTTCTTTAAAGTAGGAATTTGTGCTTATCTTTTCTGCTCTCTGGATTTCTATGATAATATAATCCCCATGTGTTTATTTGCAAAAACATGAAAATGTAAATTCTCATAGAAGTTCATGCATTTTTATAAGAATAACAGAATTGAAAGTTTGTTCTATATAATGTCCTTTATGGGACCAGGCACACACATCATCCACAGACATACATGCAGGCAAGACACCCATTTACAATATAAAAATAAACTTGAATATCTAAAGCAAAGATAAATTTATCAGATTTCAAGTTATATAGTCTAAGAAAGAAATATTAAACTGCATTTGAGGATTCATTCTAACGTTTGAAAATCTTAGAACACATTATTTATTCTTATTGCAACTTATATTGTAATATATGCTGTTCCTGCATAATATGGTTGGGACTAATCTTTTCTGATGTAATGTTCTCATATGTTATTATTTATAATAAACAGAATCTTATCATGATTAGCTGTCAATAGCCCATTTAAGATACATTATGTGAAGCAGGTTTTGGTGGCACACACTGAGAAACCCTGTCTCTAACCCCCCCACACACACAGAAAGATGCACTATTTGAATCAGATGAAAACACGTATGTTTTTTTCTCTCCAACAGCTGATATGTGTTTTGAAATTTTCTCATTATGGACCCATGCATTCCCACATATTTTTTGATATAACTTATTTTTTGAGAATATGTTTACTGAATATCATTTGATTACCTGTGCTTTATTTCCTGAAATAAATGGTTTAATGTATATTTGAAAAAAATGAGATGAGTTTGTCTATTGGTTCCAATATATTGTAAGACATTTGAGGGCAAAATTTATGTGAACCTTAAGAGTAATGTGGTATGTCTTTCAGATAATTTTATGGTGATTTTTGTTTGATTTTATACAAGAGTGCCTGTTAACCTGAATATGGAGTTCTTACTCTATAGTTTTTAGTGTCAAAATAGAATAACAGAATTGGGTATAAAATTCAGTGTAAGAGAATGTAGCTTGATTTTTTTTCTTCGTAGAAATACACTAGAGAGTATGCAAAGAAAATAAAATTTTCTTTTTTACAATTACCTTGAAGTTTGTAAATGTACAAGCTACTGTGAATTAAACTATAAGTCAGCAATATGAACAATTTTATCTTTCATGGAAAGCATTAAATCTGCACTAATAATTTTACCCAATTATATCCATATTATTCTTAAGTCAAATATTAGCTTTCTAAGTAATGTCTTAAAACAGAATATTTACATATATTATCTGCCATTTTGTCTTGTTTTTATCCTTATCTCTCATAGTTATTCTTCATTCTTGTAGTAGATTATATCATAATATTGCTATTTACCTTTGTTATATAACATAATTATTTCTTTATGGAGCATTAGACCTTATAACTTTGTTTTCTCTTTTCTGTTTTTTTGTGGACACTCTAACATGACAATCAAATACTGATGACCAAGAGAAAGAATTTTTGTAGTTTTTGCTTTATTTTACTGTTTATTTGATTTTTGCGAAATTCATTATGAAAACAAGAACAAGGTGAGAACTATAAAATAATATGAACTTCAGTTTTGCTTGACCCTAAATCAACAATTTCTTCACAGATTTAGTAAATATTTTTCTGGTTATGATTAGTACACATGTGGAAGTATAAATAATTAGTTACTTTGTGTCTAAATCAACATTCCATGGTGCAATATCCAATTAGCTATAAATGTTTTACAGCTAAAGAACATTTATTGTGTAAAAGGAAATTTAAATTGAATAAAGAGATGGTATTATGGGATGGTGGCTAAAAGAATGGGCTTTCAGGTGTGCTATGGATAATTTTTTTTCTTTTTTTTTTCAAGACAGGGTTTCTCTGTGTAGCTTTGGAGCCTATCCTGGCACTTGCTCTGGAGACCAGGCTGGCCTGGAACTCACAGAGATCTGCCTGCCTCTGCCTCCTGAGTTCTGGGATTAAAGGCTTGCACCACCAACGCCTGGCTCGATAATTTATAAGCCTATAGGATATACAGTACAATGAGGACTTTCTTATTTGATTATGAAAAATTGTATGCATCTCTTGTATTTTAGTCTATAGAGCTTGCTCCTGTCAAATATCACAAGATGGAAGGACTTTAAATGACACATATTTGAACATCAGTTCCAGAAACTCTGCTGTTCAAGAATAAGGTTCTGACTGACTCAGTTTCTAATGTCTGGGAAAAATACACTTGCAGCAACTAGCTACTTATACAGTGTGTGTGTGTGTGTGTGTGTGTGTGTGTGTGTGTGTGTGTGTGTGTGTGTGTGTGTGTATAAGAGCTTCAGGCTCTCTAATAGGAAATTTACTATTCTTTCATTAAGGCCTGTTTGTCAAAACCCAATTTCCTTTCAAAGGCCATCTTTCAGCACCACATTAAATACTGAGTTAGTGTTTCAACATTGGATGCAGCTAAACATGCACACCAGAGCAGAGGGAAACAAGTGGAAATAGAAGCAAGACAATGTGGCGTGTGTGTGTGTGTGTGTGTGTGTGTGTGTGTGTGTGTGTGTGTGTGTGTGTGTGTGTGTGTGTGTATGTGTGTGTTTATATACGTATGTGTATGTGTGTATGAACCATGTCTGCACGTATGTGTGTGGAGGCAAGAGGGAAATGCCAGAAATTCTATTAATTTCTACTATATTTTATTCATTGTTTTTAATATTTATTTTTGAAATTTCAGGTAGTATATTTGGATCACATGCTCTCCCTTTACCCAGATCGTTCCAGATCCTTCTGTACCAGCTATACACCCAACCTCATGCTCTTTCTCTCTGTCTCTAGACAAACAAAACAAAATAATAGTGTAAAAAGTGTGAACTCTGATTTGGTCAACTACGTTATTCCTATGCATGGGGCTTGCCATGGGGCGTGGTTGATATCCTCTATCTGTTTTTGATACATGAACTTTCCTTCACTTGTAGCTCACTAATTCAGTTGGACAGGTTTTGCAGAGAGCCAGAAGATGTTACTGTCTTTGACACTGCTCAGTACTTTGCAAGTGGATACCACTCCTTCCTAGTTTTACATATGTAATGTTTGTCTGATTTCACATTCGGTGAAACCTTTACCTACAGAACCATCTCTTTAGTCTTCAACATTGCTATAATTATACAATTTATTTTTCACTATTTTCCAGATTATCACTTTTAAAATATAAATGCTTAATGTATTGTTGTCACTTTTATTGAGATACAATGGTTCCTATATTGTCTGTTTTTCATTAATTTGTATATATATATATAAAAATTACCTTGAAGTTTGTAAATGTACAAGCTACTGTGAATTAAACTATAAGTCAGCAATATGAACAATTTTATCTTTCATGGAAAGCACAGTGTGTATCAATCACATAGACTTTATATGAACACTATCATTGTACAGTTTCATTAGAAGTCAGAACTGAATATTATCTAATATGGAAGATCAAAATAAAGTCTCCTTTATCTGTCCTTAAGTTTCCATCATGAAAATCATCACACAAATATTGTTTAATGCTTAGCTTTGAATTTGGTATCATATTGAATTTTGTATTTTACTGGCTAAAATGTATGTTTTTAATCAAGGAAAATAAAATTTTGTTAGGTACAATGTAAAGAATTTGATAATAGGAGACAGCTGTAAATATTTTTTACAGCTGTGAATATATCTGTAAAGAACTAAAAAAAGCACTAAAGAATTCTCACAATGACTGAGTTCTAAATGATGTAGCCTTTACATGTCACATGATATATTCATCACATAAAATTATTGGCTAATCAGTATAAGCAATGCCACAATGTTGACTTAGAAATAATATTTACCACACAGAGCAAGAAATAGAAAGTTTGCTTACTTTAGCTGGGCTAGGGTGGACACTATTTCATACATTCAGCATAGAAATTTCTCAGCTCAGAAATTACATAAGTCAGAGCTGTGTAGAGTGGTCTTGTATGTGCTTCTATGACAAAGTTTTGGCGCAAAGACCTGAAATTTTAGAGCACATATGGAAAAGCAATAACACAATTCAAAATCCATCGCTGTTTATTTTAAAATCTAATCATAATTTCCACAACAACCACTGAATTTTTTTCTTCAAAAGCAAAGTTAAGTAAGGTCTCAAAAACCCTGGACTTAGTCTAAAGAAAGTAAAAATTTGGAACAGAGTTTCTTACTATTAAATTAATAAATATCATTCAACAACAAAAATAATTGCAAATGAAGTCAGCCTTTATAACAATTAAAATATGTTTTTAAACACTTCATTTCAATACTTATAATCTTAAATTACCCAGGCTGCTAAGCCAGCCGAAGAAAGCCACAATGTTTGTATACACACTTTAAAGGATATGGATGATGATCCTTCTTTGGCAGAAAAACACACCGAATCTTAAAATGCATCACCAAATCACACTAAACGGTGTGGAATCAGTTCAGAGTCTTCTGTGAAAAGCAGTTAAAATAAAAATACATATTCTCCACAGCATGAGGAGCTCATTCTGGGGAAATTTCAGTTCTCTTTATCTTGAAGGAAGAAACAACTAGAGGAGAATTAATTGTCTGAACCAGTAAGACAACTTGAAGCTCTAATAGGAAACAAACTAGTTAGCATAGAAAAATAGAAGGGAAAGGAAAACAGCAGTCAGGACATTGGTGTGAAGTGGTGTTGATTTTCCTGGTTATCAATTCAATTTATAACTTTTTACATATAGGACAATGAGCATGTATTATTTCTTATGAATTTCACTTGTCACACTTTGCAATTTTACTTTTTAAACAAAATGACTATGATTTCTCAATATTAGAATATCCATATGGCAAGGTAATTTATTTCTATTTCAATTACTAAGATTGTTAAGACTCTAGGGTAGTCTTTTTTTAAGCTGACAAATATCAAAAATATTAGTTGCCTTTTCTCATTGTTTTAACATCTCTATACTGGTCATGGATTATTGCAGGCAAGACTGTAGACTTTACAAAGACAAGAATGAAATATCAATTTTCAGGCTAAGAGATGTGGAAATCTATCAATATCAGCAGTATTTAGTGTGTCAGTAGATGGAGCAAAATGGAGTAGGGAAAGAGGGAGGTATTGCTGTGCCTCTGAATGGAAGAACCTGTAGATAACTCCGGTGTCCAGGAAAAGTATGAAGAGTCTTCATACTTTTTGTTGTTCACTTGATTGAGCAGTTTATCATTCAGAAGATAGGTTCAAGCCAAAACCACAAGTTCATTAAGAAGTGTGCCATGCACATGGAAGTCAGATAGGACAATATGAGCTCAGTAACATAAACAATGGAGTAAACAGAGATTACATGAGCCTCTGTCTAAAGACTCAGCTGGATCATGTGCCATCATTTTGTTTCTGAGATTTTAATAGAACTCCAAAACACTTAGTGAGGAGTGCTTGATGGAGGCAGAGAAAAACAAGGTAAATTTGATTAAATTTTTAATCAGGTAAATATTTATATTCCTTTACAACATATATGGCTGGCTTCCTTAAGGGGAATTACCTTTATCTTTATTGCAAAATTCAATCCTGACAAATAAAATGCCCATTTCTTTTGCTGTAGCTTAATAAATATAAGATAAAAGAAGTTGATCAAAAATAAATTTAACAGGCAAGAGAAAAAGTCACTGAGAATAAAGATACATCAGGATTACATGAAAATCTTACGTTCTTCTGATAGGCCATATGCATCATATACATAACAGTTATAAGCATGTAGTATAATGAATATATTCCTCAGTGGTTCTGATGATTAAAGAAAGATAAATGCTGGCAAAAGAGGGGTCAGTCAGTAAAGTGCCTCTTTTGCAAATGTGAGGACCTGAATTCCTATCCCCAGTACCCAGGAACAAAAAAATTCACAGTACAGTGTGCCTGTATTAGGTGTACACAAAAGGATCTTGGGGGCTTTCTGGTCAGCTAGTCTCATCAAATCAGTCAGCTCCGGTTTCTTCACAAAATTAGGTGAAGAAGGACTGAGGGCGACAAATGACATCAAACTGACTGTGAAGCCCATGTGTGCTCTAACATGCATGTGCATAAATGCTGGTGTAACACTCACCCAAAATTGAGGACATGGATTTCATAAAGTATGTTATTGGGAAAGAAACAAGTGACATGGCCTCTACAGAAATATCCTCAAATACAATCAATGAAGAGCAATATTTTATTTTCAAATTTTTGAGATGGAAATATACTAGCACACTTGTATGAATATATTTAAAATAAAAAATAGTATAGGTGCTAGTAGAAGGGGGAAAATAAATGATTGCTGCTGTCAGTAAAAAGCTACATCTAAAGAAAAATAATCATTTAAGGTTATTAATAAAAGAGTTGAAATTTCCCCTACATTTCTATTTCCTATTTAGTTGAGAAAGCTGGCAATTGTAAATTGCCCTTTGCTGCATTTATATGTTTGCAAATCATTTAAAAATTACATGATTACCTTGCTGTTTATACAACACAACTATGATTTTTCTCAAGGATTTAGCAGAAATTCATTTGAAATGCAGCCATTAAGGTACTTTTAGCCCCACGTCTCCTTGTTCTTGAGAGCTTAGCACCCTACATTAAATTTGAAATATGCTTCTCTCCACATTTAAAATTTCCTCCTGCCACACAAATAGATGTAGTTCTCTATTTTGGAGAAAAACAATGATAGCTACCAAAATTACCACGTCAAATTGCGACAAAGTAAGAGCTACAACTAATAAACAGTGATATTTAATCAGAAGAACATAAGCTTGACTCATAAAAATATAAAGTTGTTTTCTTTAACTTTGCAGTTCATTTACCAAGTATCCCTGATACACACTGTTTTTAACAATAATTATTATCCAATAATTTAATTATCCAATAATTAAATATTTATTTATTTATTTATTTATTTATTTATTTATGGAGAGATGCTCTAGGTTGGCTTGAATTTGAGATTTACTTATGTTTCCTCATGAAGATTCAGTGGTTATGTTGAAGGATTGGTTCAAACTAGGAACACAGATGGTCCATCTTTGTACAGGGATGGAAGGTATCATCTACAAATAAGGACGTGCACAGGAAGGGTTCACTCTCTCTCTTCCTTTTTTCTTTCTTTTTTCTGTTTTACTTTTCTCAGCCTTTACAACAAAATGGAGTTCCAACCACAAGAGCAAGGATTTGATTGCTCTTTGAATACTAACAAAAGTCAAAAAATTATAATTTGTCTTGTAGGATGGGAACATGTGGTTAAAGGAATTGCAACTCCTTTTGTGGGTTGCACTAATATCTAAACAAGTATGATTCTTTTTAATTTCAGATAAGACAAGTCATCATAGAACTACTTTTCTCCAACTATTTTAAACACAATAAATCTTCCCTAAATTTAATGGGAATTAACAGGACTTTGTTTTATATGGGCAAGCAATGAGAGTTCCAAGCAATTTGATGATCATAGTAATTGTGATTCTAAATGTAAAACTTCTTCAGTTAGTCAAAACATCATTAATATCCCTTACAGACTAAGGACAGAATTAAAATACACACAGCTCCTTGTCCTTTATACTCTATTGCAGATTATACATTGATTTATATGACCACTATCAGAAGTGAGTTATTAATAGAAAAAGTAAACAGTGGGAGGAATGTAAAATAAGATGCAATAATGACTGAGTTTCCAAATGATCTTTTGGCAGAGTAGGTATGAAGAGAGAGGGTATCCATGGGTTAGAAATGAATCCTTTGGATGCTATTGTGAGATTTTACAGAATAGTGTACCTATGAAATAGCAGTGGCTCTCCCAAAGAATACAATAGACTCTGATGACACCCTATGGAAGGCCTCTCCCTCGAGGCATAGCAGAAAGGATACGTGATAGGTAGGGTTTTAGTGGGGGGGTGGTTGGGGAGGAGAGGAGGGAGAGGGAGCTGGGATTGTCATGTAAAACAATCTTGTTTCTAATACATATTTAAAAAATCTGTAAAAACAAAAAGAAATAGCACTGGGAACACAGATAAGATGAGCATAAGACGATTAGGGAGCTAGAGAAACTATTGCACAATGACTGTTTATTGATAAAATTATACAAAACTGGTGAAGTACAAGGCAGTGGTCCAGATAGAATTTCATTGTGATTTAAGTGAGATTTTCAATTATAGGAATTGGTGCAACTAAAATCCTACCTATCACATATCCTTTCGAATCATACCCCTTGACAAAACAACTTCACAAGGATTATTCCATAGTCCCTAGAGTTTATGATCTCACTGGTCATGAGCTTTTGGGTAATAGTAACAGACATGAAGTATCTCCTATGAAACAGGTCTCATATTCAATAATAAAGTAGTTGGTTACTACTGAACATCATGCTGCTGCTGTCCTAGTGGGAACATTGTGTAAGCAGGTTATTATTCTACAATGCAAGTATGTGTAGCACTTCACAAAACAATTAATGCTTTTCTTTCCCAACAGCCTGCATAGTAATTGCTGGCACTATATAGTCTAGCAGCAGACAAAATTTTTTTTCTGAATGGTGATGATACCAAATGAACCCCAATATTTATTTACAAACATAGGTGTGTTGTTTCTATCAATTTTTGGCAAAGAAAATGCAAATACTAACAACTGCTCCAGGTTTCTAGGATAAATAACTCTGAGTGATCAGAAATGCAGACTTCTGGACAGAGCAGTTTAAGATTTGCTTCATGTGGTCAGAGAATGCTGTGGATGCTTAATAAACCCACATACAGACACAGAAAACTTCTAAAAAGGTACAAATTGCTTAGATGCTGATCAATGAAAAAAATGTATATGCATCATCATAGAAAAATAAATAGCTTTAAACAATAAAGTCTTTAAAGAAAGAGTAAATTAGTATGTAAAAAAAAGCCACATAAAGATGGGACATACACAGGACATCTTAGTCCTATGTAGTGCCTTGCTAACGTTGAAATTTTTGAATGCTAATGAACAGAGAAGGACAGCTGCTGAGAGACACTGGCTTGTGGAATGAACTGCTACATTAAATCAGCATATATACTTTGGGGATATCTTGGCTTCCAAATGGAGGTCAGAAAATGTTTTGGTGTTGAGGTTAGACTTCTGTTTGTATAGGAGATCAGCTTTGATTGGGGGGGGGACCTCCTGAGGATATTGGCTACAGACTTGAGGGAAAAAGCCAAGGAATACTGCAAGAAAGTGGTGTATAAGCTGATCCCTTGACATGGTAGAATCTCTGAGACTGGATGATACATGATAAATCTTGTTGGCTACAGAGCCTTCATAGCTTATTATTATATGATGTACAGTCTTAGATGGAGACTTATATTACAGTTTGTTTATACATTCTGAACAAATTTATAAAGTCATCAAATCACCAGATGCCTCTTGCCTGCTCAAATGTAAAAAAAAAAAAAAAAACAACAAAAAACATGTTTAATGACTTGTCCACATTAACTTTCAAAAAACTTCATTAATGCAGGTATATATGTTACCTTTAAAAGTTTGTGTTGTTTTCAGAAAAAAAGGACCAGAGACCAGTAAAGACAAATATCCCAGATGATTCAGCCTCTAAGAATGACTCTGTTGCAGTTTCCTAGGGGTTCTGCAACCACAATGACTTCAATGCTTCTAGCTAAGATGGTACAGCCTCACAGATTATCAAACTGGAATGTCAGTTAAGCTTTGTCGTTTGCCATCACACAAAAACTGGACAACAGCTAGCTCTCAAAGACTTGATCAAAATCCAGATTTTCTTAGGGCTCCCTAAAAATATCATCACCCCCAGAAAACAAGAAGTAGCCTAGAAAACAAAATGCCCACATTCCAAAGAGGCAGAATGGGAGGTTTTTGGTCATGTGGTGGGTTATGTATATTTGTCAAAATTTAGATGGGTTGATTACAAGGTGTTATTTGTTATTGTCAGAAAATAGATTGAAGGATATCTTTCTGAAGAGAAAAAAAGTGGGACTGTAGTAGAGAAATGATGGGATAAAAGGGTGGGTTGTTGGGGTTACTTTTGAACAACCACTAGTCTAAATAGGTTACATTGGTATGGAATTTTATAAATTGATTTGAATTTACATTTATTTTTTATTCTGTGTATATATTTCTACTCTTGTTTTAGGTATTATACCTTCTCAGCTCATTTAAAAATATAATATATAATTAATAAATAGTCATCCATTGTAATGAAACCTGTAGTTATGTTAGGTATGTTTTGAAGTTTTAAGAAACATATATTTTACATGGATAGTTGGTCATCAAACACTTCACAGACCTCTAGACTATGACATTTAACATGTTTCAATAGCCTGAGATTTTTCATGACCATGAGACACATCTGCTCCTGGTAGCACCAATTTACTTCAAAGAAGGATGATGGGCATTGAAAACCCTCTAAATGGAGTTGCTTTCAGTGTGGCAAAAGTTAGCTACTGGGCAAGAAAAATGCCCTTGCCTTGACTGCGGACAGTATGCTGTCCAAACTGGAAGACTAATAGACAAAAGAAGGTAACATCTAAACTTTGACAAAACAAGATAGCACAGTCCTTTAAATGTCTTCTTCCAAGAAAAATCTGTCAGACATTCTAGGCCCATAGGCTGAAGGTGGATATCCCAATATTACAGAGGCAACTTGCATAACTATAAAGGCAGGCAGCTGCTTCTGGCAGTTCTATAGATTTGAAGTTGTTTGTGCTGCACTTCCTGAGTACTAAGGTCTTATTATATCCTCCTCAGGTCTCTGATACAGATGAAGATGAGAAAGTTAAGTTACAGTTTTCATTGTTATCATATTCATAAGTGAAACTAACAAAAGGGTTATAAAGTGTATAAGGTTAAGAGACATAAAAGCTTAAATCATTTAAGAAAATGTTTTGAGACCTGAAAAGATAGTTTGTGGTTGGTAATACAAGATAGGATAGGAAGAAAATTAGATACAAAATATTTGACTTACCAAAACAGGATAAATAATGGAATATTTTCTCTTAATTTGCTAAATACACATGGACTGGACTTTGTAAATATAATTCTTAGCTCATAATTGCTCGATTTTTTTTGAGACAGGGTTTCTCTCTATAGCTTTGGAGCCTATCCTGGCACTCGCTCTGGAGACCAGGCTGGCCTCAAACTCACAGAAATCCACTCACCTGCCTCTGCCTCCTGAGTGCTGGGATTAAAGGCATGCGCCACCAACGCCTGGCCATATTTGCTCTTGTTGTTGACAGTTTTACTATGTTAGAGTTAAAACCTTTCTTTTTATTTAGACAAAGGGGGACATGTTTAGGATATTTGTATACTGTGTGAAAATCTTTGCTATGGTTGGTGTAATGCAAAGCTGAATGGCCAACAACAGGTCAATAGTCATTGACAGAACTTCTGGACACAGAGAGAAAGCATGAGAAGGTAATCGAGGAAGAGGAAGAAACCAACGAGACATGGAGTGAGTTGAACATAACAGGAGACAAAACGTAGATTATTATAAATTGCTTGATTTAAGTTATAAGAGTTAGTGGAACAAGTCTAAACTTTCATATGGATGTGCTTTCATAATTAATAAGAACTTTTCATGTCATTATTTTGGAGCTTGTGCTTCAGAAAGAAACTAGCTATAGGGCAGAGAAACTAAGAAAATTTGGAAGAAGGTAGTTGTGGGTAAATATGATCAATAGGTATTTTATAAATTTAGATGACTTTCAAACAAAGAAATCACTTAAATATATTCTTAAATTAACTGTAGTTACCATATGGAGAATGGATGGAGAGGGTTCTAAAATAATATGATCAACCAAAAATTTTGCTAACTGATTTTTAACAGCAATTCTTAGGGGATATGTAATTATAATAAGTGGGGGTAGCTATTAAAATAATTACTGAATAAACAGCTTAGGAATTTCAGACCCTTCTCTGGTAGTAGATATTTCCCTGGGGTAAGAAGGGACTTTGAGAGCTCATCCCACGTGAAGGGATGCTCTCTTGGCTTGGACACATGGGGGAGGGTCTAGGCCAGGCCCAGGATGATGTTGTAGAATTTGGGGAGCCCCTGTGAAGGGCCCTACCCTCTATGGGGAGTGGAGGGGGAAGAGGGAGAAGGGATTGACATGTGAAATTATAATTTTGTAGAAATAAATAAAATATATGAAAAAATATTAACTCTGACTTGCTGAGAAGAGTAAATTCAATTGGAAGAATCATTTAATCTTTTCACTTAGATAGATTTCTATATAATGTTACAAGTTTAATAAATTTGTCTTCAGAATTTTGATTCCATAAAAAAGAGTTGCTGTGGTCATGGTATCCCTTTGTAGCAATTAAGACTCTAATTAACACAGTTGAAGACAATTGATTGAAGTTACCCTGAAAAGCAGTAGATTTCTTAAGCTTTCTCCTTGAGTAGGGAACCACAGAGCATGTCAGAACTCCCCATCTGATGACAGGGCACTATCTTGCACTTGCCCAGTGTTCACAGGGAACCTCCCCCCCAAAAAAAAATCTAGTTGGGTAATCTTGTAAACTATATGTATTTCTCCTATTATTATAAATACATGGAGAAAATATTTCTTAGTTTATCAATACAAATTTGTGTGTGTTTACAATGTATCATA
Organism: Cricetulus griseus; assembly: GCF_003668045.3. Lineage (NCBI taxonomy): Eukaryota > Metazoa > Chordata > Mammalia > Rodentia > Cricetidae > Cricetulus > Cricetulus griseus. The sequence goes on along the minus strand of NW_023276807.1, from coordinate 264,244,566 downwards.
TCTGGGCATTTTGGGCCCATTAATGAGAAGACAATGGAAGATGAAAATGGTAAAATTATTGGAATTGGAGCAGATAAAAAGCTGACATGCTTAATTCACTTCCCTTGCAAAAGCTACAGATGCAAATCTGTTGACTAAGCCAGGGTCCCTGGTCTCAGTTAAAGTGCTGGAGTAAGGGAAATGTAAAATGATTGTAAAGGGATTTGTGGGCATTTTATCTTGTCCTTCTCAAGTTTTATTTTTATTTAAGTAAATGCAGTCACAAATTTTGGTTTCACAGTTGACTTAGAAGCAAATCCTAAGACCAATATTTAAATGCCAGCAATGTTCCTGCACATCATTCAAGGAAAACCATGCAAGGTAAAAGAAAATGAACTAGAGAACCTAAGAAAGCCAAGGCAAGTGTGTCTACCAGGCCAGCTCTAATGTGAGAATCTGGAGCTCAATACTGAGATGGTATCCAAGAATAACTGCAGCATAAAACCTTCAGTGTGATCATGCTCATACAGGCCAATAGGCTTTCAATCATTATTGAATGTAACTTAGGAAAAAAGCACAGAAGGTTGGCCTTGTGTGCTAGAAAGGCAACAGGTGAGTCAGTGAAATGCTAACATCCAAAGGTCCCAGTCAGTATACAAAGGAGAAGCTAATGGGAGTGCTTACTATATTTCTATTACCCAACCAACTACTCCGTACTTTCTCTTTTTCTTACTTTCTTGTTTTCACTTTTATTAATTAAACTTTTCCTTTATTTCATGTCTTCCTTCCACTCTTTCCTTTTCCTCCCCTCTGCCACCCCCATCCACTCACACCTCTATTTCTTCCAGAAAGGTATAGGACCTCCAATGGGTGTCAACAAGCATGGTATATCAAGTTGTTGTAGGAATAAGATCCACCCCTTCTATTAAAGTTGGGCATGGCAATCCAGTATGTTAGTTTAATTGTTACTTTCTGATGCTTGGCTGGTTGATTCACTTACATACCCAACCTGCAAGGGGCTAAACATATTTTGGCATCATAAACTCATTTCAAATTATTATTTCAAATTCTGACTCATGAATAATTGATAATTTAAAAATGATTAAATTATGCTCCATGCTGATACTCATGATTAATTGTTTAGTTAAAGAGAATGTTAGTAATCATTTCATATTCAAATATTTGTACTAGTAGTATAATTGAACTGAAATTCCACAAATAAAGACACTAATAAAGTCATTCAAATATTAAGTTACTCAAAGGAGAAATTATAATCCACTTAGCATTGCTTCTTGGCTTACTGACTTGAAACTTTGTTGACTAGGTGAGGGAAAAATTTGTAGGTCCTTTGCAAATTTTAGTGCTTCCTGTTTCAACTAATACGTATTTGAAAGGGAGATGAATCAAACGTTTTATTCACAGAAGTCATAAATGATGAAAAAAGTATTGAATAAACTGCATTGTATGAATCAATGACAGACATAATTTCCTACCTACTTTGAAAACTCTCATGAATTTTCATCCTTACAGTAATTCAAAACTCACACGTACAAACAACAAAATGGATCTTTGGGATATTATATATTCCCATTTTATAGTAAAAGAATATGGTATTTTCTCTGATGCACACTTGTGAACACAATTCACATATTTATGGAAAAAATATGTTTTGACCATTGTTTTTGGGGACTGAAAATAGCAAGCAATTCGAATCATTGGCAAAAAAAATTTTGCTAGTTTACTGAAAAAGGATGCAAAGTGATTAAGAAAGTATGCCGTCACAGTGCATTCCGACCACCTTTGCAAACACTGTTGATGAGGAGATCCATCCAAAGGATTGGAGTGATGCACAGGAAGTGAAAGCACAAAGTATTCTACCAAAAATCCCAGTTCAGTTTCCAGCATCTGAATGGTCCAGTAACAACTGTCTGTGACTCAAGCTGGAGGGGATATGGTGTCTCTGGCCTGGGTAAGGACAAGCACTCACATGCACAGACCATCTGCCACACATACATAATCGAAAAACCCAAAAATAAAGAAATAAAAATGAGAAAGTATAAGTTCTGGTTATAATTTCTGATCTCAACTTTGAGATCTGAGGAGTCCTCATGCTGGTATAATATTGTAAAATATTGAACTGTGTAACAAAGAAAAATAATGAGAAATACCAATTTACAGTTTTAAATTTAAACTGACAAATTAACTCAGTCTTGAAATTTGAACAGAGTTTAGTCGTAATCTTCTTATAACCTGCATGCCTTTTGCAAGTGAGTAAAATGATACAACTTCCCTCATACATTAGAGCTGAAAGAGACTGACAGTCCAGACACTGAACACATCCATGATCTCTACATAGTTCATTAACAGGGTATGATCACTCCATTAAGAACTTTGAGAGAATCACATTTTGGGTTTTCAATTACAAAAGTCAGTATTTTAGCATTTCCCAAGCTACATGGTAGGGGTGCTCAGATGATCCAGCATCTACAGATAGCCCCCATTATAGTCCAATTGTAAACTGAGCAGAATATGTTAAATGTTTATTGGGAGCACTGCAGGGATTCAAGCTCTTTGCAGATGTGTGTGCTCTAGATTATAAATAAATCCCTGCATAGCACAACGTAGCAACATAACAACATTCAGCCTTCCCAGTGACCTTAAATGAAAAGCCCCAGGCATCCCTACTCACTCCCTTTGACAGCATTTTGGCTGCTAGAATGGACAGGAAAGCTCTCCCTGTGCCCTCCAGAGAAACGTTGTAAATGAGAAGTAAGGAAGCCTGCCTGTACTGAGTGAAATAATTGTGGATGATCTCTCCCTTCACTGAAAATAATGAATCATTTATTCCTCAATAGATTTATTCATCAATGTAATGGTCAAGGGTCTTCATAGAAATGTATGTGCAGTTGTTTTCAAAAGTTACTCTCTAATGTTAATCCTCTGTTTAACAGGTAAATCCAATTGAAAATCAATTTTCTTAAATTATTTCCTGTTTAAGTTTAGTTTATTCTAGTGTGTAATTATTGCATCATTTATGATTAAGTAAATGGATTATATGCATATTCATTTCTCGGCATCAATAGTATGGTATTCACAATGTATATTTTCTGGATACTGAAAAACAATAAACATTCAAAATGGAATGGAATGTAAGACATTTGGGGAACCATTTTCACTGTGTGCACAAAGCTGGCTATATAATATCTGGCTTGAATTGCAAAAGTACCTTATTAGTCATTATCAGCAAATGTCAGGTCATCTCTCAACAAAATACAAAAACATATTATAGAATTTTGTGTCAGAGGAGTTTCCCAGGAGCTACAAGATTCACTTTTTACCTGAGAACACTGTTCATTAGTTAATAGTGAGTATGTGCATCCTTTGCTTGTATTCAATAAGCATACTAAACTCAGTACCCATAAAAAATTCAGCCTTGCCCAGTTTAATGCATTGTAATAAAACATAGCAACATTGGATGAATAGAATCCGTGCATTTTGAGAATGAAAAAAAGCCTAAAGTGATTGCCTTTAGACTTAAGAGTTTAAATGTGCAAACAATGCACATATCAATTCCTACTGAATGTGTGTATTCAATAATCTTGATAGCAATTCATAATGTATTAAACACAACATACTACTGTTATCCAATAGACATTTCTTTATTTAAATAGAGATTTTTTAGGAGATGTAGTAAGAATTCAAAAATAAGTCAGTGTCACATCAGTAGACCTGATATTTCAAAGCAATCATGAAGGTTATCTTCCCTGTTTCAAAGCATGTAGCAGCTATTATTTAAATGATTTCTCCAATATCAAAGAAATAGGCAATAGCAGGAATCATTTACAATAGAGGGAGTGTTCTGACTAATTTTTTTTCAACTTGACAGAGGTTAGTCATCCTCGAGGGGGGAATCTTAATTAAGATGTTTACATAAGATTGGCACGTATGCAAACCTATGAGGCATTTTCTTGTTTGGTGGTTGCTGCTGGAAGGCTCCTATCATTGTGTGCATGCACTATTGCACTTCCTGCTTACCCTCGCAATGTCATTTTCCTTCTCAGGTCTTTGATGAGGTCGAAGACTAGATAGTCACAGCTAATATCTTCTCTTATATTAGATAGAAAATACTAGGTACAAGATTTAGATTATCCAGAATAGGACAGCAATCAGAGTAATCTCTGTTATATGTCATAACACTGGGACTGGACATGTAGAATGTGTTATTGTTCAGTGTTGCTCTTGCTAGCGATAAGTCTTAATTTGTTTATGGTTTTACCTTTCCTTCTCCTGAACTATAGTTGATATCTGTTATCATTGAATACAGTTTTTTTTAAATCAGGCTTATATCCATCTTATTTAGACAAAAGGGGAATTGTAGTGGCATCTTAACGTGCCAGTTAACTTGTGGTGATGGCCACACCATTTGGGTGTGGTTTCACATTCAGTGATGACCCATTATAAGTTAGCAGAAGGGCTGGCTTGACCTTTATTAGGTTGCTGCAGAAGGACAGAGTGTATCTTCTGAAGCAGGAAGATTGTTGAGGTTAATTACTCTTATCTGTGCAAGTGCATCCCCAATAAACACCTAATTATCTTTTCTCATGAGTCTGATGGACTCACTTAAACCCCACTTTCAGTATCTGGCTTCTGTAAGAAAGCAACTGAACAGGCTCAGGAAGCAAGCTGGTAAAGAAAATTCCTGAGCTATTGTGCTGGAGCCAATTCCTTAGGGTGGGATTCCATGCTCAGTGATAGTAGAACCAGGATATAATCCAGGTATATGAGCTAGCTTGTTGGAGCCCATTCCCTATGGTGGGATGCCATACTCAGTCTTAATGCATAGGAGAGGGGCCTGGCTCTGGCCCATAATATTGTGCCAATCTATGTTGACTTCTCATGGCACACTTTATCTGTGAGGAAGAGTGGACTAGGGAGTGCGAATGGGAGGTGAGGGGAAGTGGGAGTGGTAGGAGGGAACACTTGGGTTGAAACGTAAAGTGAAATAAAAAAAAATCCTTCATAGCCTCTCCTAAGGTTCCTGTACTGATCCCTGCTTTGAGTTCCTGCCCTGACTTTTTTCACTGATAGAGATGGAGTGTTACAATCTGAGAGTTGTTTAGCTGAAAAAAATTTTCCCCAGGGTGCTTGTGGCAATGATGTTTGATAACACAACAGAAACACTAAGACAGGGGGGCCATTCAAGAAGTAGGATCTGTTCTGGAATTAAGGATAACTTTCATTTTTAATTCTTTCCATTTGCAGGCAAACTAATGTAGAGTATTGGTAGCATATTATCTGTCCTACCTAGTTCCTATTTGGGAAAAAATTAACAACTATAATAAATAGCAAAAATCAATATGTTATTGCTCTTCTTGTGTTCTTATAATGCTATAACATTGCAAATTCATTTGGAAAATTGTCTTTACGTTTGTGAAAAAAGTGTATTCCAATACAAATTAATTTAGTGTCGTATAAGCATTTAAAGTTAGCTTATGTTAACGTAAGTGGAAATTATTTCTCCTCAAAGGTTTTTACTTGCAATTTTTATTGACACAATCATTGTATATCTATATTAAGCACAGTGTGAAAAGTTAGGACATAAATGCAAAATGTAATGATTAGATGAACAAAATCTGAGCCTGTATTTTAAAAACATTTCTTACCTCCTGTGTTAGGATTCTTAAAACTTCTCAATTCTAGTTACATGTTAAATGCATGATTAAATGTATAGTCACTCTACTGTGCTATAGAACACAAGAGATTATTTAGTTCATTTAAATTTATTCTAGACTACACAAATCACACTCTTCTAGACAATATCTAACAGAATTGATTATATAATCTGGAAATTACCTCTTTTTTTGCTATTTTACAAATATTTCATTAATTTTCTATTATTTTCACATTAGAGATTAGACTATAATTACATCATTTCTTTCTGACAACTTTTCTATGTACCACTCTTTGCTCTCTTTCTAATTCTTAGCCTCTTTTTACATGGATTATTATTGCATGCATATATATATATATATATATATATATATATATATATATATATACCTGAACATAACCTCCTCAGTTTGTAGAATGTTACTCATTATATACCTTTCCAAGTGTGACTGGTTTGTATTGGATAATCAATCAGCATTCTCTTGCCTGGGGAAGAAGAGGATTTCTCCCTCTCAGTGCATTCCTTGGTTACCTGTACTTCTTTGCGTGTGGTTGAGGGCTCATCGTCTCACCACTGTGAAAGGACATGATCCCACATAAGTATTTGTACATCTTTGCAGACACTTTCTGAACTTCTTGAGACATTATTTTCCTATACTATATCTGAAAGTATTACCAGGTTTTCTTCTGGTAATTTAATGTCTCCATGTCTTGGGACCTGGAGAGATAGCTCAGCAGTTAAGAGCACTGGCTGCTTTTCCAGAGAACATGGGTTAAATTTTTAGCACCCATATGACACCTCACAACTATTTCTAGCTCCAGCCTCAGGAGATCTGACACTTTCACATGGACATACACACTAGCAAAATACAAGTACACATAAAATAAAATTAAATTCACTGAAAATAATTACATGTCTGTAGTTAATTAGGATGTGATAATAATTTTACAGTTGAAATACTTTTTAAATACACACAGTGCATGTAGTAGATTACAGTATGGGTTATGATTCTCACCAATGCTTGCTTAAACAAGGGAATGCTTAAGTTTTGTTCAAAAAAGTGACTTTTATAAATAGAATAGGTGATGGTAGAAGAAGAACATTGACAAAATAGTATAAAACTTATGGAAAAGAGGGGAAAATGAACAGAGAGCTAGGAGATGACTCAGAAACTAAAATGCCTTACAGGCAAGCATGAAGGCTTGAGCTTGACATACAATTTCCATATTTAAAAAGGATTAAAATCTAGACCAGGCCTGGCAATGCATGCCTGTAATGCCATTAATGGGATCTTCCTTGCTGTTTATTGATCAGCTATTATGAGCAAATTTGAACTGAAGAGTCAGTGAAAGACCCTGTCTTAGATGCGAGATGGAGTGTTTAGGGAAAGCAAATTACAAACATGAAAAATTGAAACAACTGAGTGCATGTTTCTCTCCCAAACATACACACTTCTCTGTCTCTGTCTCTGTCTCTGTCTCTGTCTCTCTCTCTCTCTCTGTCTCTCTCTCACAGACACACACTCATACACACACACACAAGCACACACAGGTGTGCACATACCTCCTATACCAAATGCTACTTTTTCGATTCTGCTTTTCTTAATCACTTCTGAGACACCTATGAAAGACTGAATGGAAAAGAAAAATATCCTAGAAGTTTTTTAAAAAACTAAAAATTATGGCACATCTTGATTTACTTCATTTGATAATTTCAGCATTTTTATGTACCAAAATTACCAGGAAAATAATGAAGCAAAGCTTCAAATATATCCAAACTGTAGCAAATGTGGTGATTTCTAAGGTGATCATAGTCATTTTAGTTAGGAAGTCATGTTACTTCTATTAGCTGTAGACAACTAATATGTCTTGAGGAAGTGATCTAGCCATTATAGAGTTTCAAAATTATCTTTTGTATGTAAATACAAATAGATGAAAGTTGTGTATAACATACAAAAGAAAAAGTGTGCAAGATGATACTAAATAAATGTACTGAGCTGCATTTTGAATACTTTAAAAAATGATAGTTTTAAAATTATTTTAAAGTTTATTGTGAGGTCTTCTAATTTAAAGACTATTTTGTTGATTATGGCTATGATTTGAACTCTCAGTTGATTCTGTCGTCTTTCTATTTTCAGGCTTAAACACTTAAGCAGTGTACAGCTGTCAAATTAGTAAGAAGAACTGCCAGGTGGAATCTGCATAATGTTTTCAATGCTTGTCAATTAATTCTTGCAAGCAACCCAATGAGGTGACAAAGGCCGGTGCTAAGTTACAGAGGATAGGGTGGGTGAGTCTCTTTTCATGACAGGAGTCTCACCCTAAATGAAATATGCAGAAAGTTGATATCAGAACTGTCTCAGTGTTAATGATCTTCCACTTTGACTCATGCTCACAGTCTTCCACTTTGACTCATGCTCACATTGTTTAGAAAATAATCTTTGACATTTACTCAAGTACATTATGAAACATTTAACTTAAAATCATACAAGAAATATTTTTCAAATTTAACCAAAAATCTAAAATACTTTTTCATTACTGGATAAACTATTGGAAATTAAAAATAAAAGTAGTGCCTGGAATATCAAAGACTTTATTTTTCTACAGGGTTTCCAAATATACGCAGTTGTGCAAGTATTAATAAAAAATAAAAGGTCATTCAATACATTTGTGAAAATATAATAACTTACAAAGTCTATGAATTTTGAATGGGAGGCATCATATTAAGCAAAATGACATATACAAGGATATAAAAGTATGCATATATACTAACAAGAACACTTTGCGCATATCAAGAATATGTTAAGTAAACAACTTACAATAGTTATCAAATTTTAAGAATAATGACTGGCTAACATATAAATTTTGATGAAGTTTTCAAACCAGATAAATATTTTTACTGTATTGTTTTAAATTTCAAATTGTTCTTTGGAAGAATATTAGAAATACACCTTATGACACACAGATATTCTTTGAAAATGTCATTAGCTTTTTCTTAGCCCTCAGTCTTTTCAATTAAGCTCATTCAGTCACTCATAGTAAAAACTTTGCAATTGAAATGTAGTCTGAACTGAGTATGGTGTCTCAGATCTCCAATCTCAGCAATAATTAAGAGAGTGGAGACTAGCCAGGCTACATAGAGTATCTCTGTCTCAGAGATCATGAGAATCAGGGTGGGATGTCAGGTATCATGATATACACCAGTTTTTCTATAGGGCATGAAGCTGAGGCAGTAGTACCAAGGCCAGGAATGCATTTTCACGTGTAGCCCCAGATAGTCTCTCAGAACTGCAGTACACCACACAACGAATGATGTGTATCAATCAATCAGTCAAACATTAAACAAATGACACACACACAAATACACCTCACACAAACATGCACACACACCATACACAGACATATGCCCCCCCACAACTCATCCCACACACAGACACACACAGACACACACACACACACACACACACACACACACACACACACACACACACACACACACTTTCACCAATAACTTTAAAGAAATGCTAATTCCTAACCCAGTCCTTGTCATCACTGAAACTCTGACCCATATAAATGCCATCATCCAAGAAAGGCAGTTTATACAGTAAATTATTCTGTTAAGTACCAAACAGGATTGTTAGTTTTGGAAGCCCCCAACACTCTGAATCCACACTGCCATTCTCCTCTTGACATGTAGTTACTTGGTCATCATGTGAGGAATTTCACAGGTCTATTGCTGAACCTTCTTGTTTTCTTAGACACCAGCTTAAAAGACATAACTTTCTCTTTTCCTCTTCTTCATCTTCCTCCTCCAGCAACTTCTGAGATTTACAGGGTTTTTTGTTTCATTGTCTAAGGTAATTGTCCTTGCGACCCTTTCAAATCTTCTCTAAATAATTTATGGGACTAATAAATCAAAGAATTAAATTCCTAGGTTCTGGAAAACTAATATTAACAATAGTAAGGAGCAAGTGGAAATAGCTTTCTTGGCTGTAATCCCAGCTACAGTATCAGTATGCCTAGGTAAAAAGAAAGCCAATACCAGAGGTGTACTAGAGCCCCTAAGCTTGAGAAATACCTGCATGGCATAATAGATATCATCTTTAACTAATAATTACTTGTCTCCTTTCATTGACTTTGACAAAACGTTTTTCTTCCTTTGATTGTAATCACCTATCCATCTCACAAATGATTTTATAAAGCAGATTTTTAAGCATCTACAACTAATTACAGGTTCCTATAGCAATCTCTGCCTTTAGTTCCTTGTCCCTAACCAAAAAAAAAAAGAACTTGCTCCAAATAACCAGAAATTCTGAAACTGACAGAGGAAAAGGCAGGAAAACTCTTCAATATGTAAGTTTCAGCATGTGGGATTACATCAAACAATGCAGTGTCTACGTATCAGGAGGAAGGATCTGTACAATGGAAAGGTGAAACCTACAAAAAGAAGAAAGTAATAGAAATTCATATTTCAGAGAAGAACTTCAATTTCAAACCTTTTTCAGAATTCATGACAAATGCAAGGCATTTTCAAAAAATGTGCAAATGACTTGGGCAAAGATATCTCAAGAGAAACAGACAAATGATGAATGTGTAGGTGAATAAACCATTAGCAATGCTAATCATCAAATGCACACCAATTAAAATTGCATGACTTCACTTCATTCCTGGTGATATTTTCAAAAATAACCATTAAGGTACAGAGTGATGTCTAAAAATCAAAAATGAGTGAGTACATACCATGTTTATCTTTTTGTGATTGGGTTGCCTCACTGAGGATGGTTTCTTCTAGTTCATCCATTTGCCTGCAAATTTCAAGATTCATTGTTTTTTTTCCACTGAGTAGTACACCATTGTGTAAATATACCACATTTTCTCTATCCATTTTTCAGTTGAGGGACATCTAGGTTGTTTCCAGGTTCTGGCTATTACAAATAATGCTGCTATGAACAGATGTCCTTATTGTATGAGTGTGCATTCTTTGGGTATATGCCTAAGAGAGGAATTGCTGGATTTTGAGATAGACTGATTCTCATTTTCCTGAGAAACCGCCATACTGATTTCCAAAGTAGTTGTGCAAGTTGGCCCTCCCACTAGCAATGGAGGCAAGTTCCTCTTTCTCCACATCCTCTCCAGCATATATTGTCATTGGTGTTATTGATTTTAGCCATTCTGACAGGAGTAAGATGGTATCTCAGAGTGGTTTTGAGTTGCATTTCCCTGATGGCTAAGGATGTTGAGTACTTTCTCAACTGTCTTTCAGCCATTTTAGATTTCTCTGTTGAGAATTCTCTATTTAGTTCTGCACTCCATCTTTAAATTGCAGTGTTTGGTGTTTTGGTGGCTAGATTCTGGAGTTCATTTTATATTTTGGTGATCAGCCCTCTGTCAGATGTGGGGTGGGTGAGTGTCTTTTCCCATTCTTCAACAAATGGTGTTGGCATAACTGGATGATGACATGTAGAAGATTGCAGTTAGATCCATGTCTGTCACCATGGACTAAACTTAAGTCCAAATGGATCAAAGACCTCAACATAAATTCAGCCACACTCAACCTCCTAGAAGAGAAGGTAGGTGGCACCCTTGAGCAAATTGGTACAGGAGACCACTTTCTGAACATAACACCAGTAGCTCAAACATTGAAATTGACAAATAATAAATGGGACCTCCTGAAACTGAGAAGCTTCTGTAAAGCAAAGGACACAGTCAGCAAGACAAAAGGCCAGCCCACAGAATGAGATTTCAAATGTGTAAGGCTGCTTATATATTGATTTTATTATTATTTCTATTATTTTGTAAGAAAAAATATAAAATGAATTATCCTAAATAGGAAATAATTCATAATTTAACCTATGCTACAATATTGTGTGTTTATAAATATTTAAATCTGTGCATATGTCCATTTTTAAAAGTATTTACAACCCAAGTTAATACAGTCTTCATATGATCAAGGAGGATAATTCCTTGGTCCTATTTCCATATATACAGATACCACTGATTTCCACAAAAGTGTGGGATGGCGTCAATTAATAAAAACCCTATCATTTTATAGACTCTTGTTATCAAATATAGGAATATGACATTATTTAGTTCAATTCCCAAGGCTCTCTACATTGGTTATTGAACAGCAATATAAGTTTTTCTAAATAACACAGTCTTGTCTGTCCACATGTCTTGCTTTCAGTGACTCAAGTTGTGAAAGGATCAATATATACATATATGTATGTATATAATACATGTCATTGTAACACAAATCAGTAAATGAAAAATAGGTTTTCTCAATCAGAAATTATATTCACATATTAAAACTATTCTTAGTATTAAAATGGTTTTATTGTACAACATACTTGTCACTAGAAAAATTGTATAGCTTTAACACAAAATAAATGAATAGAAAAGCATCAAAATAATTGAGTGGGGAGATGGCTCCATTGCTAAGTTACTTGTGAAAGAAACATGAAGACCTGAGATTTACAACCTCAGCTAAAGCAGTGACAACAGCTTTTGATAGCTGAATGGGAATGGTAGAATTGGGAAGATCCTTGAAACGAATTGAGTAGCCAAGTCTAAGTCAATCAGTAAGACTTAGATTCTCCTATAACCTATAAAGGTGGAAGGTGACTGGTAACTATATGGAACATCAATCCCAGGCCTCCAAATGCACATGCATACACCTACACATGTACACACCACCACCCCCTAACACCTACACAGACACAACAACACCCTCTCCCTAACAAATGAAAATGTAAAGAAAAATACTAGCAGCTAGGTGAAGCAAAGACACCGTGAGGTAAAGAACTACTTTAGATTCAACCAAAAGCCTAGTCAGAATAAGACCGTCAGCGTTTTTGTTATCATACTTTGATTAAATTTAATAAAACATTTAAAATTGGATGTTTCAAAATAAGTATTTACTTTAGATTTAATGTGATGGTTAAATCTGAAAATGAAAGGGAAATGCTTATAATTAGAGAACTTACAGTTCATATTTTATTTGGCTATTATGAGTAAGGAGTAAAACAATTGTTCTATTAAATTTATGTTTTTCTTGTATTTGGAAGGTTATTGTTAGAATATATAGTTTTAGACATATTTAATTATTGTGTTTTGTAGATATTATAATTTATGAAATTTCTTTATACATATTAATAGACATTTCATGGTATATGTGGTCATATATAAATATGTAAAGATCTTTTCTTTCATATGTTATTGTTTTTCAAGATAGGGTTTTCTCTGTGTAACAGCCCTGTCTTTCCTAGAACTCATTTTGTAGACCAGGCTGTCCACAAAATCACAGAGATCTTCTTGCCTCTGCCTCCTTAGTGCTGGAATTAAAGGTGTGTGCCACCAATGCGTGGGTAAGAGTTGTTTTCTTACAAGAGTTGAGTTGTTTTGTGTGCTTTTTAATTTTTTTTTAGTTCAAGTTTCATAGTCCAGGCTTGTTGAACTCATAATGGAGCCCAGGCTGGCCTCAGATTCTTGTTCCTGGTTTATTCTCCTGAGGGTTGGGAGTGTTGATGGGACTGCACAAGCATTCCATCGCCACCTTGTGACTTCAAAGTTGTCAACAACTAAGATTGTGTTTCAATTTTCTTGATTTTAAAACTATTTTTATGTACTTTACTTGTTTAAAAGTGCTCATGGAGTCCTATGCAACTTGTACAGTTTAGTTGTTCCATTCAAATTGATAGGCTCCATTGATGAGAGGGAAATATGTTGCATAACTTCACATTTTAATTCTTAAGCATCTTACTGTCAAGGTGCCTACATATACGTGGCTATGAATGAAAACAAAACCGTAATATTTCTCACTTGGTGTGTGCACATGGTTCTTAGTTATATGTAAATAACCAAACTCATATTCCCCATGAGAAATATCCCATGTATTCTTGTACAGATTAGTTGGGATGGTCCTTTGTTTCTTTTGTTTGTTGGTTGGTTTGTTTTTATTGTGTTTGTTGGTATCTCTTAGAAGCCTACTCTTTTCTGATGACAGAAAGGGAGTGAATCCAGATGGGAGGTGAGGAACTAGGAGAAAAAGAAGGGAAAATTTATTCACGATATATTTGTGAGAATAAAGAACTTATTTTCTATTAAAGGAAAAACTTAAAAGAGTATTCTTATTATCTTTACTTATTACTGAAGGAACCGGCTTCCCTTTTGGCAGCCATAATGGTCGAACATGTGCTTCTATGACCTTGACCTAGTCACTAGAAAGTCAGATGCCTGCCTTGTGACAAGGAACCAATCAGAAGTTAGCTGGTGGCGCTATGCTTTACGACCCTGGATGTGCTTTACGGACTAGTGCACAGCAATGACGTAGAGAGCATAGCAACCACCCTGGGAGGGCCTATGAGCCATAACAACCAGTTGACCAATTAACACAGGGCAAGCCCTCCAAGCCTGGAGGCACACCAATCGTGAGCCTGTGCGTACCCCTAGACACTCCCCTTACGCTGCCCTATAAAGATCTATTCGCAGAAGCTTCAAGCCGTCTTTTCTAGCCGTCCGCCATGGCGGGTGGGTGAAAGACCCGAGCTAATGTGGGGTTAGTTCGTTAAATTACAATAAAGCCTCATGCAGTTTGCAGCAAGCTCTCGAATCCGCCTGGTGATTGGGGTGACCGCGAACATGGCCTGGGACCCCGAATACTTGAGTTTTCGGGGGTCTAACATTACAAAATATTTTTATTATTATTTAATTATTGAAATTAAGAAAATATACTGTTGGTAAGAAGGAATGGGTGCCCACAACCTGATTGATCTCTCTGAAGTTCTCCATTAAACCAAAACCTACAAAAACTGCATTTTTAAAGTAAAATCTTTAAAGATAATACACCAACAACTCCTAGACTATCATGAAGAATAAAAGCAAGAATTTACTTTCCAACTCAAAACTCAGTCTATTAGTACCTCAGACAACAAAACACTCAGTGCAGATCAATGGCTGCATTTAGCTGTCATATTTCTAGTGCTCTCTCATATGGGTTTGCTGAGTTTCTTTGTTTCTGTAATTGTAGTTCTTACAAAATACACAGACCCAATCCCTAACCCGAAACTATGTCCAATTGACAACCACCAACGGAGAAAAAAACTAGTTTTCTTCAATGTAGTCTCAGTAGGTATACAAACCACACTTAAGAAGAGACCCCATGCACAGTAGTAGATGGCTAACACAAAACAAACCTGATGGTATTTTGGGGCATTTTTGTCCTATGTCCTGTCTGGGCATTTTGCCCCTACAGGTTTTGGCTTTTATATTATGGTTTCAAATTTGACGTTGATGCGATTTCCATGTGCAAGTGTGTGTGTGTGTGTGTGTGTGTGTGTGTGTGTGTGTGTGTGTGACTCTCTCTGTGCACGTCTTTTTCATCCCACAAGTAACATCATGTGTAGCAATGAAAGAAAGGATTCCTTTCTCATCACATCACAGTTAAGACAAAAAAGTCCACTCTGACAATCCCATTATGGATTATTATTATTATTATTATTATTATTATTATTATTATTAGGCAGAGTAGGGAAACTAAGAAGAGGAAAGGAACAGGGATAATGTGGTGACCGCCATGGCTGGTCACCACAGAGAGAGCGCATAGGTGGGAGAAGAAAATAGAGAGGAAGCAGAGAGTGTAAATGGGCAGCGATCTGTCTTTTTAAAGGGGTCCTCTGCACCTGCGTGCAGACTTAGTTACCATGGAACCTTGGGCTGACCAGGGTACTGCCTGTTCCACCAGGTAACAGGGCCAGGCCAGCATAATGCCTGAACCTTTCATTCCCACCTCTACTTATTATTAAAAAAAGGTGGGGTGTTAGACATGGCAGGTTAAGTAATAAGGGTGTCAAATTCTCAAGACTGCGTCCTGCTCATGTGGGGGGCATTGATGAGGGACCTGAGAAGGTTGGGGTGCTGCTACGTCCTGGGGTAGCTGGTTGTTTCATTGCAGTCTAGACTGTACAGAACTCCCTGGCGCTTCTTAGACCTGGCAAGATGTTGACAGAGCAGAGGACAAGGTTAAGTTTAGAAAAAATTTTTTCTTAGGTGCTGTCACTTGAGGGGAAGATTGTAAGATGAGGGAGGGGTTCCCGAGGAGTCCCAACATGAGGGAAGGGAGTCCTGGGACCACGGAAAGGTTGAATATTACCTGGAGTGAATCTGACCTATTTGGATCTGATTCAGCTCCCTGAAACTTAAAGAATCCTTAGAGTTTGTGGAAACATAAGTGTTAGACATATTAGCAGCTTGTTCATGTTAGAAGCAACTTGGCTGAAAGCATTATCATTTTAAAATAGATGTTTTTAGGACAATGAAAAGCATCTTAGTCTTGACTTTGTAGTTATGATACTATAGTGGTATTGTAGAACTTTACTATGAACAGTAGAGAGAAATACGGAACATATTTTATTCTTTTTAATGTCTCAACTCTATCATCACTTAAGCCTTTTTATCCTCAGCCTTTATAATTTTAATTTATACACTTTACATTACTATATTAGACCTTCCATTCAGATCTTCATAACTTGCATTTATCCACCGTGTTAGACCTTTCCATCCTCAGACCTTCGTAACTACATTCTCAGACCTTCATACATCTTAGACTTTCCTATCTTCACATAGATAAACGCTAAAGTACCTGTTCCTGGAATCTGCTTTGCTTTAAGCTGGCAAGACTACCAGTCTTCAAAAGCATCAGAGTTCTTAAGAAGGATAAGATTTTACTTGAATCAATGATTAAAGAATAACAGAGACTTGCCAGCAGGCTGCTTGGACAGCCATCCCCAAGGTCCTCCATCCATAGTAGCTGGCTGCAGGACATCTGCCTTCTTGTTAATAGCATGTGACCTCTGGATTAGACTATAGGAAGACTCGTCTACCATTGGCCCAAGCAACTCGGGGAAAGTCAATTCCGTTGTCCTCTTGTCCATGGTCTGGAATATTTTGTAGCAGTTGAGGTGAAGGGCAGGGTTGCTCAGTGACTAGTGTTGTCACTGACTCGAGATGAAGTTTCTTCAGTGCCCTTCAGTCTTCGTGGAGGAAATGGGACGGGGCCAGCAGCTGGCCTATCTCTGTGTTATAAAAAGCATATTGCAGCAAACAGGCAGATGAGTGCTTTCCAGAGATCCTTAGTTATTGGTGAGATGGATTGTAGGTTATAAGGGTACCCTTGCCTTACAACATGCCTGTCAGTGGGACGCGGGAGAAGGTGTACGTCCAGGTGCCAAATGTTATTCTTTTGTTTAAAAAGAAGAAAAGAGAAATGCTGAGACATGAGACAGGTTGACTATAAGTTTATTATAAGGCCCGGCAGAGTAGGGAGACTAATAAGAGGAAAGGAACAGAGAGAGCACATAGGTGGGAGAAGAGAGTAGAGAGGAAGCAGAGCCCATTATAGATTTTTATTATATTTGTTTTTCTAGTTGGAGAAATGAAATAAAATTCACAAACTATTCACTTTGGAATGAAAAATAAAGTAATATTATTTCACAGCCCAAATGATTTTACTGCCTTAACACCTAAACTGATTCATAAGTAATCTCATATAAACAAAGTAATTCAGCAACTATATTAATATACAAGTAGATTCTTTCCTTTGAAGTAAAGTGAAAAATTATAGAAAACAAATGTTTATGCTTCTTCCAGTTCCCTGCTGTTTGAAAATAATCTCTGTGACTTTCAGCTTCTGAAATAATGCAACTGCTGCCATGAAGCAAATTAAGTTGAATTGTTGTAGTTCTGTATTTTAAAACAGTGAAGAAAACCCTTGCCTCCCTGAACCCTTACTCACCTCTGCCAAATTCTCAAAGCCTCAGTCCTTCAGGGTAGAAGCTTCCATCTCAGGAGATAACACACGATTGTGTCTTTTCCATTCTCTTCCCAATTCCCCCACTTGTATCTCTTCAGGGTGTTTTGACATACAAGGGCATTAAGTCCCCAGAGATGGGAGAATGATCACATCACTGCAAAGCCCTTAATAGCTTTCTTTCTACAAATGTCTTTCAAATCTGATGAAATTTACAGATTTCAACTCGGATGTGGAACTTTGGGGACTAAGTTAAATTCACCAGTGCCTTACTTCCTTGTTATTGGGCATGATTTCCCTCTTTCCTAACTTTTTTTCTCAGTTTAAAATCTTTTTTCCCATTTTTTCTAGACAATTATCTAGTTATGAGGAAGACAAGCTTCAAAGTCTTTTAAGATCTCATCTTACAATACAGATAAGGAATTCTAGTGTGATGTGGAGATTAATCGAGATGATACAGTTGCTTTGCTTGTGCTTTCTATATTTTATCACTTTTTCTGGGTAGCTCAGCTTAGCACCAGTTCATTCTTATGTCTCTTCTCTGTAGAGGATGTATAAAAACACAGTTTGAAACTAAGTGGTTTAAAATAATTACGGTGTTTAGTATGCTCAGAATATTTGCATGTCATCAAAACTTATTGTTTGTTATGGACACACACAAATAAAAGAACATACCAATCTTCGATTTTCAATATCCATCTGCTACTTTCAATTATTTTGTGGTTGATATTCACTTAATATTTTTGTTGTTCTCCCTTAGAATCTATGCTGATACTTAAAATCCCCAGGTCTGAACTAAACCTGTACTAAGAGACTGTCTGGGACAAAGAACAACTGATCAGATCAAACACAGATGTTAAACTCAGAAGCAGAAAAAGGAATCTCAATTTCTATGTGTCTAAGTCAGAATAGGCATGTGGAAGAGCAGATTTACTCACTAAATCATTCCCTATAAAGTTTTTGGTCTATTAATTATTTTATTAAGCAGCAAAATAATTCAGCTAAATTCATTGATGTAATTTTAAAATACCAAAACTTGCTCACCTAATGGATTTGTTTACCTTACTTCTTCATATAAATAGTATATATGTTAACATTGAAGAATAAGTATATCATACTAGTAAATCAATGTTTTTAGGTAGAAGCAGCTGTGTCTCGGGCATTTATACAACATTAGCTGTGGATCTGCTTCAGACTTGATACTTGCATGGCAACTTAATCACATCAGTAGATCATAAGCATCTATTTTGGTAAATTAGAGGATTTAGCCACTAGTCCTGGAGGCTAATATTGTGAGGACAAATGCCAATCCTTGAATTTTGAAGTACCCATAGAGAATTCAATTGCTTCATTTGTTCCTGAACAGGGACACCATATTGAAATCAGCTTATTTGATGGTGCAGCAGAATTGAGAAGCTCTAGTATGGTTTGTTCAGGGCTGAATATGGACAATTTCTCCTGTGATAATTTCAGAATTAGTCTAGAATTCATCACTGCCATTTTAGACCTGTTTAGAGAGTTGAACTGTGCCAGTCACTCTAGGAGTATGCTGGAAGCCTTTGCTAAATTAGGCATTTAGTAATTAGATTGTGTTACTACGGGAGAGCTAAGTTTCAGTCACTGAAATTTAACACACTTCTGAAAGCCCTTGCTGAGAAAACTTCATTGCATTTCCATGGAAACAGGTTGAACGATTCTCAAATAACCTGCAAGTAGCGTTTGAAAGGTGAATGCTAGGGTTTTAAGCTTTAATTTAAACACTGCATTTCAGGATGCTATTTTTCTTATCCTGGATTGTGCTGGGCTGACACTAGTAAAATCTAAGCATCAGGTGAATAATAATCCAAACTAAACCAAATTTATATATTAATACAGGACATTCTATCCTTTATCTAAAAATAAACAAATTATAACCAGCAGACACTAGTACAAAATGTCTTCTTTATCAATGCAAAAGTGATGAATAAAATATATAAACTTCAGTCTTATTTAATCAACCAACAATGTAGCTAAAATATAATCACTGGAAATGAATTTGAAAAGTGGCCAGACAAGAACGGAAGAAAGGAAAGTAAGCCACAATATGGTAACTAGCAAAGGTAATGTATTTTAAGAGGAATATATAAATAATCTCTATACACCAAGGTGCTTTCAGGATCAATGATGCTGAACACACTGCCTGAGTTAATGAAAATTTAACATGAAACTTGTAAAGGGGTTAAGTTATGAAGTAGGATAGCATACTAAATGTTTATGTACTTGGTAACAGACCTTCGGTGAGTGCAGCTAACTGATGAAGTTCTATCAGAAAAGAACTCATAGTACATTCAGGTATTATTTCCTCTTTTCCAGAATAAAGTAGATAGGGAATATTGAAGCACATGGACATTTGAATAATATTCTGAACTAATTTGATATAACTATTATTTTTTGAAGACTCTAGTCATACCAATATAAAATCCATCTTGATCCATTATCTAAGTTGTGACATATTAAATAAATTTGTGTCTTTGATCATATTTGGATTAGAAATAAATTTAAAGTATTTTAATCTACAAAAATTTGAAATACACACGTATGTAATATTAGATATGTTTAATAAAACTTAGGATATTAATATCTGGCATCACTGCCTGAAACAATTCCTTAATGAATGAGATAAATTTCTAATATTATGAAAGACAAAATCAGGCAAATGTAAGTGACAAAGATAGAAGTAATCATGAAATAGAAAACATAAAGTTAACAAAGGGACACCATGGCAACTCTTATGAAGAAATCATTTAATTGAGAGTGGCTAACTTCCAGTTTCAGAGGTCCAGTCCATTATCATCCTGATGGGGATCATGGCAGCATGCAGGCACACGGTACTTGAGAGTGTTACATCATGCAGGCATCATAAAATCAAATGCCAATCACACTGAGGGAAGCTTGACCAAAAGAGACCTCAAAGTCTGCTCCCACAGTGACACACTTCTTTCAACAAAGCCATACCTCCTATTAGTGCCACTCCCTTTGGAGGCCATTTTCTTTCAAACCAACACAATGACTAATCATGTTTAAACTTTATCATGTCTTATATCCATTCTCAACTGAATTGCTTTACCGTTTTATAATTAACCTGTAATTAATAACTATTGATTTTGGAAAGCTTATTTTGGAGTATTTAATGCAGAAATGTTTTTGTTATAACGAATTAAATTGCCACTCAACTTGACTTCAGTCTCTTATAATTGTTGTAAACAGTACCGCAACATGGACTCATTACAAACCACACCCATTAATTCTCATCATTCTTGAAGAGAGGAAACTGCCATCAGTGTGCTGTAAATGCTCACATTTAAAAGAATTTCTTCAATTGCATTCTCATGTTGTAGAGCTTTCTGTGGTTAGGTCTCCCAGGTAAGGACACAATCTTCTAGAAGGTTTTGAGTTCATAATCTGATCATCCCCCTAATCCCAACTAATAATTTTATCACGTTGGAGATTAGGTTTCTGGTGTGCCTTTGGATGTAGTGCATAAATGGTAAATTTAATACATCTTAAGCATTTCTTGGTATTTAGAAAACAGAAATAGAAGTATGCTTCATCAAGGTACAGAGATCATTTTAATATTGTTCAGAAAGAGGGGATTGATCTCATATACAGCTATACTAACTAGCTTGTGGGGTCACATAATTCTACATAAGGCATTCTTTCAATTTTGATTTGTTTTTAATTAAAATTCTATTAATATACTTTATGTTGAAGTATTTAGAGAAACCACCGATATCATAGTAACTGCATTAGCTACTTTGAATATTGTTGTGAGAAAACACCTGGTAAAAGAATATGAAGAAAGCAAGAATCAATCTTATCCACAATTCAGGGTTACAGTTCATCATCACAAGAAACTGTGAACATGAGAGATTCGGACAACAAATAACATCATTTCCATGACTGGTGAACAGAGCTCAGTGACTCACAATGCTGTCTGATTGCTTCCTCCTTTTTATTCAGCACAGGACTCTAGACTGTGAAATAAAGACCCAACATCTTAGATGTGTCTACTTAACTCTGTTAAGCCAATCAAGTAATTCCTTCAGAAATCTATCTCCTGAATTTCTACATCCTATCAGGTTGATGATAAATATTGACTACCACAAAGATCAGACCAATTTATCATTGAATTTAAATAAAAGTAATGAGTGCCTTCTCAGAAAACTTTAACTATTCTTTTCCTTCAATTTTCCAGTCTATCCAGCATGGATCCAAAAAGATTACTAGATTATTTTATTGTGCTAGATTTGTGTTGACAATTTAGGTAGGATAGCTAGAGATCTTTTATATCTCTGGAACATACATACATACATACATACATACATACATACATACATACACACATACATCCCATCAGGTTAGGGGAATACTAGTTATATCCTTAGTTCACGTGCTGACTTTTTGAAGCCCATTCCCTATGGTGGGATGCCTTGCTCAGCCTTAGCCTTCATGGGGGATCTTGGTCTTGCCCCAACAGAATGTACTAGGCTTTGTTGACTCTCCAAGGGAGGCCTTAAACTTTCTGAAGAGTGGATAGCAGTGTGTTGGGGGAAGGTTGGAAGGAGGGGGAGGATGTGAGAGAGGGGGAAGTATGGTTGGTGTGTAAAATGAATATAAAATAGAATTAAAAAGAAAAAAAAGATTTTTACTTAATTGTCTGAAACATACCTTCATACCAACTAAATGTCTACTCACCATATTTTTTTTTTTAGATTGACAACAGGCTCATGATCCTCTTATTTTATTTCTTAAACTTTGCCTTCATATATCAATCCAGATCATGTAGTTCTGATGCCAAAAAATGGAAAAAAGAAGGATCCCCCAAAACAATGATCCTAAAATTTATTTTATCCAATATGTCTTCTATACTGTAAAGCCTATTTCTCTGCGTGCCCTGGTACTTAGAGTAATAACCACCCCTGTTCTCTTTTCTTAAGATGATTTGTAGTAAGACTTAAAGCTGGGTTTTGAACATTTCCCCTTCTGCCCTATTTAATCTACTGCTTGGCTATCTGTATTGTTGGAATTCCAGTTTCATCCAAGTGATAAAATGTCAGTGGAGGAAAAAACAACATGAGTAACATTTTGTGCATACATAAGATAAAAAAAATGGTGGGACTAATAAGGTAACACACCATGATTTATAGCATCACATCAATAAATAAAATATATCTCTATGCACAACAAGCCACATGCAATAACAAAACCCACTATATTTTTAACAAAGATAGGAAATCTAAGACGTCAACCTAAAACTGAAGTATAAAGTATATTAAAATTAGCTTCAAACACTGCCATCTTTTTTCTGCATGCCAATCCTCAATATTTTCCACTCATATTTAAATATAGTGAGATCACTGGCATTTTAAGAGTATTAACTACTGCTGTTGTCTGTAATTAAAGATGAAGCATATACATACTCATAGTGGTCATTAAATAGATATGTGTTAATTTCATTTGCTTTTTAAAAAGCTAACAACAATTCTCTTAAATGATCTTTAAGGACATAAAGTTAACAATTCCTTTCAGAATTCTCTGGTACTAATCTTTATTCTCATCATGTAATTCAGGTGAGGAAACTTACAGGTTTAATGTCGCGGCTAATGATATACAGAAAGACAGTTAAGGCTGGGGTCAACAATCAGAATTTATTTGGAGATGTCACTTTCAAACTGCTGTTTCACACTGACCTCTGAAAGAAAATCAATTATATAGAGCTTACTGGCTCAGAGAATGTCAATGCAATGCAGTTTAATTCATCATTAAACCTGCACTGTCTATTTTACTAGCGTGTTGTTTACTGTGAATAGCAATGTGGAAAAAAAAAAACTACATCTGGAGAACAAGGAAAGGTTTATTTATCGGGATGTCTGCTAGACATTAGTAATATGCTTACCAGGGAGCTTTCCTATTATACCAGATTCATTTTTTAAAGATTTAAATTTACTGAATCATGCTGGAGCAGAAAGCAGAAGCAATAATCATTCTACTGTAGCAAATGTAGAGTGTTATTGCTAGAACTTTTGGAATTACATTAAAAGTACTCATGGAAAAGAAACCTGCCTGAAAAACAATGGATTCTAAGGAGAGGTAAAATGACAGAAATCAGTCACTAAGTTTTTCAGTGAAAATAATTGAGCTATCAAAAGAAAATCTCTCTCCTCTCTCTCTCTCTCTTTCTCTCTCTCTCTAATGTATGTGAGTGTGTATGTGGTGTGTGCACATGGACCTCTCACAAAAATCTCTGCAAATCTGGCCCTGTCTTCCCCCCTGTGATTATTTGTGGAATTCATATTTCAGCAAATATTTTTATATAAAAGAAAGTATGACGATAACAAGAATATTGTCAAAACTTGTGGCAGAATAGAGAAAATTATTTCAAACAATCTTGAAATGAATTTCAAGGGAATGGAAATGTCTTTGCCAATTTATAGTTACAGTAAAGATTAGTATAATTTAAAGCACTACAAAGAATTGTTGCAAATTTCTTCAGGCTTGGTAGATTCTCGGTGGATAAAATGATTGCCACACAAACACGAGCGCCTGAGCTTATAAGACCAGCATGTCAGCATGTGTACACAATTCCAGTGCTGGATGGCAAAGGCAGGAAGAAGCTGGGAGATGACCGTTTAGATTGTCTAATTAGTTGGTGAGATATAGGTTCAGTTTCTCAAAAAAAAAATAAAATAATTAGATGGAGTAGGGAGTGAAAGACACCCTACATTGGGCCCAGTCTCACACAGGAGCTCAGTTGAGTGCATACAAACCTGATGCAAATATATTCTCCCTGTTGAAGTAAAATGTTGTAGGGTAGAAATTACTTCTATCTCTGAATCTGCTTCCATCAATCACTGGATGAAGGCTCCATGATGACAGTTGAGGTATTCCCCAATATGATTACAGGGAAGGCCAGTTGGGGCATCCTATCCACTGTTGTTTGAAGTCTTAGCTGGGGTAATCCTTGTGGATTCTTGGGAATCATCCTAGCCCCAAGTTTCTCCCTAACAACATAGTGATCTCTGGGAATCCAGTCAAAGAGGAGAGGGAATATATGAGCAAGGGAGGTCAATATCTCGTTGGAGAAATCTACAGAGATAGCTGAACCAAACTCATGGAAACTCATGTACTCTAGACTGACAGCTGTAGAGACTCAAGTGGACTGAACGAGATCCTCTGTATGTGGGAGAGAGTTGTGAAGCTTGGACTATCTGAAAGGCTCCTGGAAGTAGGACCCGTGTCTACACATGGTATATGACCTAGCTTGTGGGAGACAATTTGCTATGGTGGGGTGCAATCCTCAGCCTTAATGCATGGGACAGGGGCTTGGTCCTGCCCCAACTTAGTATGTCAGATGTTGACTCTTCATGGGAGCCCTTACCACTCAGGAGTAGTGAATGGGGATGGGGAGAATAAGAGGAGGTGAGGGAGTAAGGAGGAGGGGTGGGAAGAAGAACTAAGGTTGGAATGTAGAATTAAACTTAAAAATAAATTTAAAAATACATATTTAAAATAGTTAAAGAAAAAAAGAAATTAGTTGTATCAAAGCAAATAAAGAGTCCCTTAACACTCATTTACTTCCGATGTTATATGTTATGGTTTGGAACCAATTGTACAAGACAATAGTCCCAGAAAAAAGACTACCATTTCTCTAAATTTTATAAAATGATTATTTTAATGTAAAGGTTCTACTTTTACAATGCTTAGTTGTAACGATAAATCTTTCTGCCAATCCGCCAGAGCTCGGTCATCATGTTAAGGCCCCAAGTAACACACAGAGACTTATATTAGGTACAATGTTGCTGGCCAATGACTAGGATTTCTTATCTGCTATCTCTGTCTTAAGTATCAACCATAATTATTAATCTGTATATTTATAAAGACTTTCCGATCTAGGATGCCAACAGCATCTGTCCTCTCTTGTCGGGCTCACATGGCGGCTCTCCCTCTACTACATTTCCCAGAATCCTCCTCAACTCCTAGTCCCACCTATCTTGCTTTTCTATTGGTGAACAGTGCTTTATTTATCAACCAATAAAGGAAACATACACAGAAGGACGTCCATCAAATACATTCTTTATGTGTCTTTCTCCGTTTTTGCATAGAAAACTTCCTCCTGTATGTTTAGTCAACAGTTAAGTAATAGATGAAAATACATAAGTGAAGCATTCATCAGAGTTCCAGGTAATGTGTTAGTGCATGCATACATTTGGATAATTAGGATAATTATATTTATTTCCTGACAGTAGTTTTATTTGAAATCATCATGAGTTATCATTTATACATATTTATATACATTAAAATGTTTTAGGAATGAAAGTGATCATATACTATTTAATAATTTTTCCTTGATAATATAATCTCAACTATATATTCCTTTCTACTACATTCTAGATCTCTATTATATTGATAAAACTGACACATGATAATATTTCATATATCCTTTTACAAGTTTGAAAATAGCAACACCATTGTAATTGTGAATTCAATTCATACCTTACTACAACAAAATATAGGAATTCTGAACTTAAAACACATTTCATCAAATAAACAAGCTTAAAAACAAAAAAGGAGCACATTCAATTGTCAATAAAAAGAAAGCACAAAGCCACTGTGGAAGACTGTAATCAAAGTTGCATTAGCCCCGGGATATATTTTGGCTGGCTATTGGTTTACAGGTTTGAATTTTAAAACTACCAAGAAGATCAGAATCAAGGCCTTACCTATGCCTGGCTTCAGCTGAAACTGAAAAACTTCTTAAGGCAGGATTCTGAGTAAATACTGCATGCAGGATACCCACAAATGGAGAAACATACAAAGCCCATTTGCCATCATAAAGCTTAATTAAAAACTTCCCATCAACTGCCATAAAGAGAGATTTTGTTTGAAGAGACTCTTTTAGCAAAGAAAACACTCTGAATATAGAATTTTAAGCATCTTAAATTTGAACAAAAAATTAATTTTCCCTTCTGATGAGGTGTTAGTGGGGTCATGTTGGAAGCTGTGAAGTTCTGGAGTATCTCTATATTTGCTGAGTACACAGCCAGTGGAGGAGAATGTTCTCTCCCCTTGATTCATCCTCAGAATGGCATGTATGTGTGTGCTGCACAGTGGTATCTCCTGGAGCCTGCACCAAACCACATGAGACTGATCTACTAAGAAGAGACAAGTGACTGCTTTGCTTCTATGTTATTGTAGTCCCTTGGTCATCACTTGCTGTTCTGTGCCCTAAAGGGTATTAGGAAAGGGAACAGCAGCCTTTGTGAGGTTGAAGATGCTCTCTGTAGTTTCCAAGTGTTCAGGAATTTGTTGAGCTAGAAAGATTGACTATTATATTTCTGGACTATTTTGCTAGACTGCAAGCTGTTGATAGGGATTTTGCTATCAGAATATATAATAGTTAATATATATATTAACAAGGGATTAATGCCAATATGCAAAATTTTAGAAGTTTCCAGGCATCTGCATTAATTGCACAACTGAATGTCTTCATGGCTAGGAAGGATGATAATAGCAATTTGAGATTTCCCCACATAATGGTTAGGATGAGTTAATTAATTATATGAACATTAGAAAAATCATAATAAAAAATAAAAATATATGTAGCAATTGCTTTGTCTACTGGGCATTAGGATTAAGTCACCCAGGGGAGACAGAATTTTGCTCACTACTAAACAGATTTGGAAGATGACTCAGAGACTTTCTGTTTTCTGGTAGTTATCTTAAAAGTTTTGTTACAGTTGCCACAAACTTGGTCATTTCATTAACTAATGTATGGATAAATAAAGACTCAATGAACATTTTAAGAGTCCCACAGTGTTATAGCACAAAGAGAATTGGCCTATGCAAGATTTTCAGTATAGTTGCACAAACTTGGTCATTTCATTAACTAATGTATGGATAAATAAAGACTCAATGAACATTTTAAGAGTCCTACAGTTTTATAGCACAAAGAGAATTGGTCTATGCAAGATT